>NC_134204.1:43903660-43998660 GCF_964188355.1 Buteo buteo
TACAAGAAAATCAGTTTTGTATTGCTAGCTAGATGAAAAGCAGGACAAAATATGAACAAAGCTGAACAAGAAACATAAAAACTGGTGAATAAAATCAGTTGTAAATCCTCGAACAATAGGACCTGGGAGAGTTCCACTGAAGCCAATGGTCAGTCGTAAATATTTATCACTGAGTGTGAAATGGGTATAGCCATTAGGCCGTTAAGCCATTAAGTTCCATTAATCCTGTCATGTTCAACAAAACATTCATTCATGTGCTTAATTTTGGTCTCAGAGAAATTGACATATATGATAAATATTTTCAGAATTGTAACACTAACTAAGAGTTCAGCTAAACTTCTGATTAAAATTTCTGTTGATCTGGGCTTTTAAACAGTATTTAATCCCTTTATGGTTTAGTTTTTGGAAACATGGTTCTTTGGGTATTAGGTAAAAAAAAAAAAGACAGTATTCAGTACACCACAGAAGTTTCCGTGGTGTTTAAAGCCAGGCTTATAAATTAGCCCATAGAATTCATGAATGTCATCTATATCTGATAAGTGTTATTTTAAGATTTTCAAAAATCTTCTGTTAGTTTGAGATACAGGTGAGAAAATTTATTTATACACATGGGCATTTTTCACTTTAAATTACCGTACTTTCTTTACATTTGAAAGATTTACATCAGCCAAAGATATGACACAAAATGACCACTTCTTAATGCTTTTCAGTGGAAAAACCCACAATAATTTCTACACAGCAGCTGAGTTTCTGAAGGATTTCCAAAACTCACAGGAAGCACCCCTTTCAGTCACTTCTGCAGAATGAGAAGGCATGGCTCCTTGCAGGGGCATGCAGCATTTCTTGAGTTACCAAGGCATATTATCAGAAATTATAGTGTCACATATTTTAAAAATATTGAAAGGAAGACAAAGAGCACATTACTGATTCAGAATGAGAACCTGTTGTAAAGCCAGTATTAGAACATTACAATTTTGGCAATTTACTGCTATAAGCAGTTCTGTAGCTCATTATTTTCTGCACAAAGCCACTTTAAAACCTCTCATATGCTTTTAATATATCACTTAGCATTAGGCAATTGCCACTTACTCTTCAGTTTTCAGCCTGTTAAGCCTTTGAACTCTTAAAACTCCAGTGTTCTGACAATTTTTGTAAAACCACAGGGAAAGCAAAATAATTTTTTCTCATCAGGTCACAAGCATTAAAAAAGTGGTTTTGTTACCATTTCTTCTACTTTAAAATCTTTTTAATTAGTGAAGGGTCAGGCTTAGTCTTCAAATTGCAAGTGTTCTTAACAAATAAGGTAAAATTTAGGAACCTGCATGGCATGCATATTTGCTGCAAACTCAGTGACTAATACAAAAGCCACTGTATGCATTAAGGAGGAAACAATGATATACATGGAAGAACAGTAGGGGAGCAGTTGTGAGGGCTTTTTTGTTGTGTTTCATTCCATAAAGGATATTCAAAATATTGAAAAAATGAAAACAGATTAGAAATAATAAAGTCTGCATTTTTTTACCTGTATATACCATGTGTGTGACGTATAATGTGCACTTTCATGTTTGATGTCACTGTAGACATTTTGAAGTTCCTTTTCTTGCTATTTATTGCCAGAGAAATAACAAAGTTCACAAGGCAAAAAATCGATGTCTGCATTAAAAAATACTTTTGATTACTGTTTGTATGAAAAAGTCAAAGAAGACATTACTGCCACTGATATTTGGTTTAACTGTTCAAAATGGAATATCAAAGGTCTTGTGATAGGACAGATAAATTGTCAGTAAAGCACTGGCAAGGCACTGAGAGGAACAACTAAGAAAAAACCTACTAAAGCTTTTTTATTTCCAAAACTTCACTCCCTAGAGCTTCAGATTAAATTTTAGTACCTGATATTCATTAATGACTAATGAAAGAGGATTCATCACTAAGCATATCCACTCCTGATATTTCTTCATCCAAAAATGACCACCCAGTTTAGCTGAGCTTTAATTCATATCCTGTTACATATGGCTGGACTTTAAACTGTAACTGCTTTTTTATTAATCCTATTGACCGAATATTGCAAGGTAACAAATTCTACATTCAGCTTGGTTTACTATCATGGTATTTTAAAGGCAAACACAGTCCAGAGGATGCTCTTGGCACAATAAAATCTCTTGACAGACCCTTCAAGGCATGGAAATAGTCCAAGGAACTGCTAAAGTACAGAATACAAGAGGCTGCAGGCATTGCATGGGATGATGACAAGAAAATCAAGACTAAAAGCAGATGATGCATTTCAGATGAAATTTTTTCAAGTAATAGCTAAGTACTGGCAAAAGGTTGAAGGATTCCTAAACATAACCATATTGCACAGTTTCAGATCAAAGAATATTGTTTCAGTGGTTGCAAAGAATTCAACATTTGCATTAGGGAACATTTACAGTTTAGGGGAACCCTTGCTGTTTTAATACTTCATTAATGCCAAAGTTTTGCAAGCAATTAAACACAAAGGATATATAGTACATTGAATATTTAAATACCATTTTTGTATCAGAGAGATGTTTTTCAACACAGACCCAACACAAGACATCAAAAGAAAATGTCTATAGCTGTATTTAATCATTCTTTCATGATCTTATTAGAGAAAAATATTCTAGTTATGGTTCATTTCACATATGTATTCTTAATACTACTTGTAAAATCTATCAATTTGAGACAGCAGTTAAGGAAGATGTGCTCTACTTTGTATACATACATAAAGAGAAATGTAACTTGCAGCAGAGGTATAAGTAATAAAAAAATTATACTATCAATAGATTTTAATGGATTTAGAAATCACAAAATAGTTCCAGTTATATTTATTATTCCTTAGGACATAAGACAATGGCTGTAAGTTGGAACACAGAATTAGAGGGATATACTGGAATATCAAGTACTTCTTTGCTGTCACTGCCAATCATGTCCTAAATCCTTTTCAAAAACATGCCAAGTTTCTTGTTAAAAGTAGCCATGATCTTCTCTTATAATAACTGTTTGAGCACTGTTTAAGACTTTAATTTCTATGACATTTAAAGAACTCCTTTTAACAACCTCTTTTCCTTACAGTGATGGATTTCGTTATGAGAAATATGATTTTCATGATGAAAACAACTAAATGCAGAACTTTGGAATCTGCTTCTGTCTTTTGACTACTGATGCCAGCACTTTCTTGAACACTAATAGTGCAGAAGCATCAGTTCCAACTGGTGAGTTCCTCATTTCTCAGTGTCCAATTCATTACTTTGATATCTCCTTTGAGAAGGCTGGTCCAAGGAGGCAGATGCAGTCAAAAGAATCTGTACCTGAATATTCAGAGTGCACTCTCATAATAAGCACTCTAAAAAAACCAACCCAAACCCAACCAAACAAAAGACCCTCTAAGTCACAAATTTTCTGAGTCTAGTGTAGATACTTTTGATTTCAGGCTCTCTTATTATTCTCTTCCCATTTGTAAAACATGATAGCAAACTCCTTTGAGTTGGATAGGATTGTCAAAGACAAGTTAATTTCAGGAAAATACTATACAGGCAAATGTCAGAAGAAAGCCCACAGGTGAGTAAGTAATTCTTCCTTTGGAAAATAGTTTGAAAGGCATTAAGTAAGATGGACAAGGGCTACACATTGAGCTAAGGAGGGGAAAGGAAAAAGGAAAATATAGATTAATTTCTGACTGAATATCACTCATCCTGTCCATAGCATGTGCCGTGACTTAACCCCAGCCAGCAACTAAATCCAGTTGCTGAAATCCAGTTAAATCCAGCATACTGAATCCAAGACATAACACTATACCAGCTACTAGAAGAAAATTAAGTCTATCTCAGCCCTAACCAGGACAGCATGAGTCACAGAATATAAGGAAAACTCAGCCTGTAAACACATAATGAAACACCATGCTACAAGACATTCAGCACCAAAGGTAACTGATGTCTTGTCTTTTCACCAGTTGAATTTGCCACCTTAAAAACGTCTCCTCAGTGTGAGGGGAGAGACTACAATAGCTCTACATGCTGTGCGCTCTTAATATTTTGATAAAGATACATTTTCTGTACAGGTTCAGAAGACTAACAAACTGTGAGCACTCTTTCTTCTCTGCAGGCAGAGTAACAGTCCCAGGTCTGCTGCTCTTTTCTCTGTGTTCTCACCAGCCAGCACAGAGCTGGAAGTAATCTGCTGCAAGAATGTCCCAGTAGCAGGTATCTCCCCTTTGAAACAAAGAGAGTTTGACATTAAGTATTGCTGTTAGCTGCCAAGTCTCTGGCTCAGTCTAATTACAGACTGGTTCTTGCTTGGGATAGTATATTTAATCACAATTTCAGCCTTAAAACAAGAGCCTGGAATACAAGCAGAGCTTCCAGAGTAAGCCAACCTAAGACAGTCTAGTTAGCCCATGTGCAGAAGATAATGCTCTAATTGAAACCGTAATAGAGCCATGCTGTGTGGCTAATTTACTGTGATCCATCTTCATTTTTCCAATCCACCTGGCAGTAGCCAAACCCTGGCTTCTGGAATTCTCAGGCATTTTCACTAAAATATATATGGGATCTGAAATACAGGTTTCTCTGTGACAACTGTTGTTCATGTTTTATCTTAATTTTATGCTGTACATGCTATATGTCAAAATACATGTTTTCAGTATTCCAGAATATTTACATTTCTGTAATGAAAAAAACATACAATCTATTCTAGGGCAAACAATACCCATTACTTACTGTGACTATGACCATACATTAACTTCATTTTGCATATATTATCTAGAGTTATATGACAGATTTGTCTTTGCCTATTTAAATGTTCCGCTGAAGGGTTGCAGATTCCAAGAACAGAAAAACATTCAGAGTTCTGCACCTGGCTTATTACATGACTCTTTAACAAAATATTTTTTCAAACAATACCACAAAGCAAGATCATTTAATTATTAGATGGAATAAAACTCCCTATAAAAATTAATATTTTCTTAAACTTCAAGAAACTACACTTACCTTATTTTTAGTTCCACAGTCTGTACAGTGAATTATGTTTAAGATTTAATAATTTTGTTCATTTGGTGGGATATCCAACTACATGGTGGCCCTAGGTAGCCCTTCTTGACCAGGGAGTTGGACCAGGTGACCTCCAGAGGTCTCTTCTGACCTCAACCCTACTGTGATTCTGTGATACATACAAATGTATTTAAATTCATGCAGCCTATTAATAAATAGAGTGTCAGGTTCTTGTGGTACTGTTTCCTTGATTTTGACTATCTACCTTCATTATTAGAATGGCTGTTAAATGAGGCTGTTCCTTTATTCTCCCTTCTGCAGCCACTTATTTGGCCCTGTCTGGGTTCACTATCTGAAGTCATAGATCTCGGGCTTGAGCAGAGCTCCTTTGTTCCCAGATGTTACCATTTTTTAATTTGATAAAGTGTTCTTTGGAGAGATGGTTTAAGAATAATGTCTTAAAGGTGAAGGTGTCCGACTACCTGCCTAAATCAATGCACAGTTGCATCTTTGGATACTTTGCATCATTAAAGGATTGTAAGGGTATTGAATGGGTAAGTGTAATTATTGACTGTATCTAGTTCTCCATACGTAAATTGAAAGATAAAAATGTTTAATGGCAGATAGTGTATATAACTGCATTGCAAAGGCTTTGCTTTATCTGATGTGTAAGATCCTACATCTGAAGTTAGAAAAAATAATCTGTGTTGTAGCTGAGATAATATGACTAGCAAACCTAATATAACCTGATGCAATGCTAATTTGTATGTGAGCTGAGTCCTTTGAAACAAGAATGAGATAAGGAATGTTAGTTTTATGTCAGTCTTGTTACAAAGCTTGAAAGAACACACAAAAAAGCATAACATTCATTATTTTAATACAATGTTAAGGCTGTAATGAGAACAAAATGGCATAGTATGTTCATTTTTCATGAGAGGCGTTATAAATAAGAACAGGAAAGGAAATAATTCCCATCTATTTCACTTGGCCTAAAGCATAACAGCTCTGACGAGAAAAATTTTGGATTTAAAAAAAAAAAACCTAAAAAAAACCCAACCAACCCACAAAAAGCAAGTTTCAAAATTAGAACCACCTGCTGGATCATCCCTGACATCAAAGTTAGAGAAGCAACAACATTTTTTTGAAACTAGTGTTTACTTAGATGATAAAAAGAAGGGTTTGGGTTTTTTAAATGAACCACAAAGAACACAGTCTTCTTCCTAGAATGGTCCACTTGCTGGAAGAACGGTTAAAAACTAGTTTTGTATGAAAAAACACCATGTAAAAAACCTAGGCAACATCCCCAAAAAGAAAGGAGCTCAATACTGATGACAGAGACTCATGCGCATACCATACAAAGCAACACAGCACAGGGGATCCCTGAGCTGACAAAGAATGAGCTGGCATGTCTAGCATGCATATCCCTCTGTCTTGCACTGAGTATCTGAAGATTTTAACCTAAAAGCAGCAAAACTTAACATTTCAGCATCTGGAAGATGTTTTGTCCAGTGTCCTGGTTAGGGCTGAGATAGAGTTAATTTTCTTTCTAGTAGCTGGAATAGTGTTATGTCTTGGATTCATGTCATGGTTTAACCCCAGCCAGCAACTAAGCACCACGCAGCAGCTCACTCACTCCCCCCCCACCCTGGGATGGGGGAGAAAATCGGGAAGAGAAGCAAAACCCGTGGGTTGAGATAAGAACAGTTTAATAGAACAGAAAAGAGAAAACTAATAATGATAATGATAACACTACTAAAATGACAACAGCAATAATGAAAGGATTGGAATGTCCAAATGATGCGCAGGGCAATTGCTCACCACCCAGTCAGTCCCCCAGCGGTGATTCCCCGCCCCCACTCCCCCCAGTTCCTATACTGGATGTGATGTCCCATGGTATGGAATACCCCGTTGGCCAGTTTGGGTCAGGTGCCCTGGCTGTGTCCTGTGCCAACTTCTCATGCCCCTCCAGCTTTCTCGCTGGCTGGGCATGAGAATCTGAAACATCCTTGACTTTAGTCTAAACACTACTTAGCAACAACTGAAAACATCAGTGTTATCAACATTCTTCACATACTGAACTCAAAACATAGCACCGTACCAGCTACTAGGAAGACAGTTAACTCTATCCCAGCTGAAACCAGGACAATTCAGTATGAGCAGAATGTTGATAACACACTGATGTTTTCAGTTGTTGCTATACAAAGTCAAGGATTTTTCAGCTTCCCATGCCCAGCTAGCAAGAAGTCTGGAAAGGCACAAGAAGTTGCAAGGGGACACAGCCAGGGCAGCTGACCCAAACTGGCCAAAGGGGTATTCTATATCATGGGACGTCATGCCCAGCACATAAACAGGGAGGGGGGAGTTGGCCTGGGGGGTGGATAGCTGCTTGGGAATTAACTGGGCATCTGTCTGTGAGTGCTGAGCAATTGCATTGTGCATTACTTCTTTTTTATATTCCAATTCTTTTATTATTACTATTATAAATTTATTATTGTTATTATTATAATTACTATTTTCTTCCTTTCTGTTCTATTAAACTGTTCATATCTCAACCCACAAGTTCTACTTTTTTCCTTCCAATTCTCTTCCCAATCCCACTGGGTGTGGGGGAAGTGAGTGAGCAGCTGCGTGGTGCTTAGTTGCTGGCTGGGGTTAAACCACAATGCCCAGCTTGTAATAAATTCTGGTTTTTTGCCCCATTGTAATTGTAACCATTGGCTTAAAGGACAGAGAACTTCAAATCTTATTAAATTCCAAAGCAAGACAACCTTGCTGGCTTCCTTAGCTTTAACTTTACAAGGTAAATTATTTAACATGAGTCACTTAGAAAATGCAATCACAAATTACACTAACAGATATTTTTTACTGTTAACTCTTTTATATTAAAGGCAAGGAAGTAATACTTGCCAAACTGAAGAGTTTGTAAATCACTTGCTTTAAGGTGCCAATAATAAAAAGAAAGAATAATTAACAAAATATTTTTTTTTCTATCTATCATAGATGTATTTTCTGGAGGATTGTGAAGGTACTGAAAACAGATATGCCATTTCAAGAGATACTAGAAGCTAATTTCAGAAAAATTGGTGACCATCCCTGACCTTAACTATAACAACATCTTAGCCAAACTTAAACAGTTGCTAAAGGAATCAGCTCATTTCAAACTGAGTCGTCTGACCAGAGCATTGAGTTATCCTGACCTAAGTGTTATTTATACCCATAGTTGTCTTTTAGGCACTAGATACTAAAATGCCCTGGATGAACAGCAAATTCAGAAATACAAAAGTGTGTATAATACAAAATACTAAGAATAACTTCAAATATAGTTTCCCTCTCTTAAATGCTTGGCAATCCATAAGATGAGTCTAAGTCCAGGAATGGACATAAGAAGCCATCAAGGGACAAGAAGTCTTTACTGTTTGGGAATGATGTTCAGTCTTGTACACTCTGCAGAAACACTATTTTCCAAGGTACTAATTGAGCAAAGCATAGAAGTGAGTGCCTGAGTGATTTAACAAAACTTGCATGAATGAGTGCAGGCAGGGAACAGTCAGGTCATTCTAAGACTCGTGTACATCACACATCTGGAAGCAGCTTCTTGATGGTTCCGAAATTTACACTTAAACAAGTTAGCTAATGATATTCCTGTTACAGGACAGGGGCTGTAGCATCCATTTCAGACTAGTCCAGGTCACCATAGGCAAAACTTGCCAAGTCTTAAATGGAATAGCCTGAAATATTCTTGTAGCAATTTAAGACTAAATCACAAATATCTGGGAACACACAGAAATTTCCACTCCATATTTGGAATAAAATGAATATATATTAAAAAAAAAAAAAAAAAAAGACAACGCATTCTTATCTAACAAAATAATTTGGTGATATTTTTAATATTGTTTTAAGGATTTTCTTAGCACAGTGCAAAGGTAAAGCAAGTCTAAACTGTGTGTAATTACTATTATAAAAAAAAAAAAAAAAATCTAAAATCCAGTCAGCCAAACAATGCCAAGGCAAAAAGAAGTGACAGTTACATTCACTGGTAGATGCATTTCAAAGTTGAGAAAATATTTAAGATTCCCTCTAGTTCATGCAAAAACTTCCAAATAAAATGTCCCTCTACTTATTTAGTGCCGCATGCCTATGACCAGACTATAGGCTAATTTCTGAACAAAAAACCTGTCAAACTGCTAAACAATAGGCATGAGAGGAAACTGACATTAGTACTGACACTTTCTGACACTAGCACAATATTTTTAAAAGAATAAAAAAGAGGCTTTAATTTCAAATACCGATATCTTCTTCCCCTCCACAATATATTTTAAACTAAATCTTCCTTCTCTTCTTCCTTCCCTCTCTCCATCTAATTTTGACTGCTTAGCTATTACGTGAAATTCAGTCTGCTGGTTTTTGCTTGTTTAATGTCCCCAGATTTCTGACTGGTAGACCATCCTTCCGTCTTACTGGTTTTTTTCCTCATGAATGTACAGTATGGATAGTATGTAAAATTGTCCATTCTTGTAAGCACCTTGCATTTCCCCCCTCTACCTCCCTCTTACCCTCCACACACAGAGATTTCAAAACATACTGATGTATATCCTAAGTGACTCCAGCTGAAATGTGGCATTACAATTTGCAGGGGTTTTTACTTATTTCAGAATTTTGGTTTGGTGAAACTTCACCCAGGCTCATATATTACTTCAGTCATATCAATACAAAACTCAGAAAAATCCATGTGGTGGTTTAACCTGAAACCAGGACAATCCATTAAAGTAAAATTTTTTTCATTGCAATCTGCTCCACGTGATTTCATAGAAAATATTCAGTAGTTCCCTGATTTTTTTCCTTTTTCCTCTTATTTCTCCACCTCTTAGTTTCTTGCATGTATCTTTTTGTTACTCAAGTTTGAAGCATTCTCCTTCATAGTCCCTAAGTCCCCAATTATTTTCCAAAATCCATTGCCTATCAAAAGAACCTACAGACAACCTGTACTCTCAAAATGTAATGTGAGATACCATGGTCCTATGAATCTATACCAAATACCTAATTTTTGTGATTAATAACTTCTTCTTAAGTGAAGAGTTAGGAAAGAAGTTTTTGAGGAAATGGGATGGCACGTTTCAGAATTGCACTCACTGTTCTAAAATAGGAGCAGGATACTGATCACCACCTGCCTCCTTCTGCCTGTCCTTCTCCTAACATTCTTCCTATTTTCCTATTTTCCTATTCTTTCCTATTTCCTATTTTCCTTATCTACCTTATCCTTATAATGCTAAAATTATGTTGTGGTGTATTGAAAATAATTTAAATTGTACTGCTTCAGTTTGTTTTTTTTTTCCTGAAACTGAGTTTCCTTTGGTCTTCTTTCTCCTCATTCAAACTAAGCAAACATATTTAGTGGGAGAACACCACATGTTATAATGTCCTATTTATTAATCTTATTTATAAACCCTATTTATTTATTGCAACATAAGATACTTTCCTAAGTGGACTTACTAGATATTTGCATTGGCAAAACTTCCAAAACTTTAGGAAATCCATTTTGAGTGACCACTGCTAACTGTATCTGTATGCTAAAACATCTTCCTGTAGCTTCTTGTCAAAATTGAAATTTGGTCAAAACACACACAGCATTTCAAGGCAATCATGATGATCTTTGCAACATCATAAATAATTCTTTTTGTCTTTTTAAAGTGGAAGAGTACATAAGATTTGACTGCAGTGTTGAACGTGTTCCTTTCGTTTTTTCCCTCCCCAGTAAGCCATTGTGTTCAGAGATTTCAACATGTCTTATTCTTACATGTGAAGCATAAAATAGAAAGTGGGATATGTAAATTAATGAATTTTTGTGACAAGAACTTTGCACATTGCTTATAAGCCTTCTGTCAAAATCATTAGTGCAGAAACACTCTCACATTAGTTTGGTGGAATAGCTGCTTTGTGAAAACACAGGTCTAATCAGGTTGCTAAGTCTATAGGAGCATATTTTAGATCCAACAATAAAATTTAGGTACTGCTATTTAAACTTGTTTGAAACAGAGCTTGCCAGACCACTCCTTTAATTTATTGGAATTCACACTTCATTGCAAGTGAGTTTGCGTTTGGACAAGGTCTTCTTTTTCACCTTCTCTGCCATTTCCTGAGGAAAATTAATAATTTTTCTCAGGTGTAAGTCAGTTGTGGGTTTCTTCAGTGACAGATTTTATACTAAGTAAACATCCATGTGTATGTATTTCTTTGGAAAAGTTAATGGATAGATTTATTTCCAGTCAGTGACTTTTCTTGTTTTCTATTATAAAGATACATAGAGCTCACTGAAAGCAAAGTCAACAACAGTGTATACTGAAGCCTGTTATTTATCCAAATAAATCATACAAAAGTCAAGGTACCTGCCAACATTAAAAGCAGTTCTTCAAAGACCTCTAGGTGTAAAGGACCAGACAAAGAGATTTTGTGCAAAATTCTTTTCACTGTATTGTTAATGATGCCTGATGGAGGGTGAAACAGTGTTTCCTTACTCATTTAGTCTGTGGTGCAGAAAAGCATCTAAGCATTAATTGAGCTCTCTCAGAGCCTGACATGTCACTTTCCCCAGTGATTCAACTGAGAACTATCTATCCAAAACCCATCAGTTTGATACATATTACTATAATTTTTTTTTGGTAATATCATACAGAAAATGGTAAATTAAGAACTGGACAAAAGAAATCAAGTACAAGGCTATTAAGCATTCAGGATAATCAAAGAGGTTTCATAGAGAGTTATCGCTCAGGCATGCCTGAACCTCCAGCTTCCACGCTATCTTTGGTTTTCAGTGGACCTATGTTTGGATTTACTACATGTAACATATTTCCTGCAGTTCTCATCAGGCTTAACTGGGTCCAGTGCTTGCAAGTTGTCCGTTAGGAAGTATGGTCAGTGGTGAGCAGAATGACCTAATGTAACTTCTTCTAAATATATGTATAGCCTTATCAAAAGGAGTACAGGGTCATAACCAAATGAAGGTTCTGGTTAGTTTTTAGTCCTGGACACTCCTGTTTTCTTGTGAGCCTAGAAAATCTGTTCACGCTGAGAGAGCATTTGGAGTTTTGCACCACCTGAAGTGTTTACAAAAGATTCTCCTGTCAGTTTTATCTCTTTCTGTTCATGCACCTTCAATGAATGGTTCAGTTAACCAAAGAGTTAATTATTTAATAAATGAAACACCAACACCCCTGTTTCTGTCAGCTCCAATATAACATTGAGCCCACAAATGATAGCAAAATCTCCACATCGCTTTTATACCTTTAGCATGAAAGCACCAGCTCATGAAACAAAGACATTTCTATTGAGAAATTCTTCTTTCAGTTGTCCTGGGCTTACTCAGACTCTCTTCTGCTGCCACAGATCGAAAAGTAAATTTCATGACACGCTTATAAAGCACGAGAATTGGATGCTATATTTTTCATCAAGATATAATTTTGCACTAATATATTATACTTAATTAGGTAATTAATAATTTAGAATTAGGAAAAGGTTACTGATGGGATGAAACAAGAGAATAAAGTTTTCTTGGACTAAAACTTTGCTTATATGTGTACATTTCCTAGTTTTATTTCAAAATCCACAGCACCAACACCTACATAGCTTATCTTTCCTTTTCTTATCAATACACCAACACTTCTTTATTCATCATTTGGAAGTGGAAAGGTTGAGGAGTATCAGGGAGTGTGAGAGGGAGATAGATTGGTGGACCCACACCCTACCCATCCTGAGGCAGGGGCAGGAGATGGAGGCTCCACAAGAATACTGGATATAGGTCCCTGCTTGGGGAGGCAGGCAAAATCCCCTCATGATCTCCCTCACCTTCCCAGTTACCCCTACACAACAGGTATGGGGCTCTGGAACTTGAGAACCAGGTCAATGAAGATCAGGGTGCAGATGAAGCCCTATCTAGGGAGGTGCCTAGGCTCAGTCAGGCAGCCCCATGCATTCTCACATCCTCTGAAAAAAGAAAAAGGAGGGTAACCGTCGTAGGCGACTCCCTTCTGAAGGGGACAGAGGGCCCAATATGCAGACCTGATCCATCCCACAGGGAAGCCTGCTGTCTCCCTGGGGCCTGGGAAAGAGACATTGCCAGGAAACTCCCTGGTCTGGTTCGGACCTCTGATTATTACCCGTTGATGATTGTGCAGGTTGGCAGTGATGAGATTGCAGAGAGGAATCCAAAGGCAATCAAAAGGGATTTCAGGGCACTGGGACGATCAGTATAAAGATCGGGAGCACAGGCAGTGTTTTCCTCAATCCCTTCAGTGGCAGGGAAATACACTGACAGGAACAGGAAAACACACCTGGTTAATACATGGCTCAGAGGCTGGTGCCATTGGTGGAATTTTGGGTTTTTTGATCATGGGGAGGTTTACACAGCACCAGGCTTGCTAGCGACAGATGGTTTCCAGCTATCTTAAAGGGGTAAAAGAATCCTCGCTCATGAGATGGCAGGGCTCATAGAGAGGGCTTTAAACTAGGTTTGAAGGGGATAGAGGATAAAACTAAGTGCACCAGAGATGAGCCTGGGGGCAGCATGGCAATGTTAGGGGTGGATTCGATAACCCAGCTCAAATGCATCTATGCCAATGCATGCAACATGGGCAATAAACAGAAGCTGGAAGCCATAGTGCAGCAGGATAGATATGACTTAGCTGCCATCACGGAAACATGGTGGGACAACTCCCATGACTGGAGTGCTGCAATGGATGGCTACAAGCTCTTCAGAAGGGACAGGCAAGGTAGAAGAGGTGGTGGGGTGGCTTTCTATGTTAGGGAATGTTTTGACTCTCCAGAGCTACATGATTCTGATGACAAGGTGGAGTGCTTATGGGTGAGGATGAAAGGGAAAGCCAATAAGACAGATATTGTGCTGGGAGTCTGTTATAGACCACCTGACCAGGTTGAAGAGACGGATGAATCATTCTACAAGCGGCTGGCAGTAGTCTCAGAATCGTGTGCCCTTGTCCTTTTGGGGGACTTGAACTTTCCAGACATCTGCTGGAAATACAACACAGCAATGAGTAAACAATCTAGGAGGTTCCTGGAGTGTGTGTAAGATAACTTCCTGACACAGCTGGTGGGTGAGCCAACCAGGGGAGGAGCCTTGCTAGTCCTACTGTTTACAAACAGGGAAGGACTGGTGGGAGGTGTGATGGTCAGAGGCCGTCTTGGGCTTAGCGACCATGACATGATAGAATTCTCAATTCTTGGTGAGGCAAGGAAGGGGGTTAGCAAAACCACCACTATGGACTTCCAGAGGGCTAACTTTGGCCTCTTCAAGGCACTGGTTGAGAGACTCCCTTGGGAGACGGTCCTGAAGGGCAAAGGGGTCCAGGAGGGATGGACATTCTTTAAGAAGGAAATCTTAATGGCTCAGGACCAGGCTATTCCCACATGCCGCAAGTCAAACCACCGAGGAAAATGACCGGCTTGGCTGAACTGGGATCTTTTGCTAGGACTCAAGAAAAAAAGGAGAGTTTATCATCTCTGGAAGAAAGGGCAGGCAACTTGGGGGGAGTACAGGGATCTTGTTAGGTCATACAGAGAGGAAATTAGAAAGGCAAAAGCTCAGCTAGAACTAAATCTGGCCACTGTCATAAGGGACAACAAAAAATGTTTTTACAAATATGTTAACAGTAAAAATAATCCCAGGGAGAATATATAACCCTTAATGGATACAGAAGGGAACATTGCCACCAGAGATGAGGAAAAGGCTGAGGTACTTAATGCCTTCTTTGCCTCACTCTTTAGTAGGGAGACCACTAATCCTCACGTGTCCTGGTTTCAGCTGGGATAGAGTTAACTGTCTTCCTAGTAGCTGGTACAGTGCTATGTTTTGAGTTCAGTATGCGAAGAATGTTGATAACACACTGATGTTTTCAGTTGTTGCTAAGTAGTGTTTAGACTATAGTCAAGGATTTTTCAGCTTCTCATGCCCAGCCAGCGAGAAAGCTGGAGGGGCACGAGAAGTTGGCACAGGACACAGCCAGGGCACCTGACCCAAACTGGCCAACGGGGTATTCCATACCATGGGACATCACATCCAGTATAGGAACTGGGGGGAGTGGGGGCGGGGAATCGCCACTGGGGGACTGACTGGGTGTCGGTCGGCGGGTGGTGAGCAATTGCCCTGCACATCATTTGTACATTCCAATCCTTTCATTATTGCTGTTGTCATTTTATTAGTGTTATCATTATCATTATTAGTTTCTTCTTTTCTGTTCTACTAAACCGTTCTTATCTCAACCCATGAGTTTTACTTCTTTTCCCAATTTTCTCCCCCATCCCACTGGATGGGGGGGGAGTGAGTGAGCTGCTGTGTGGTGCTTAGTTGCTGGCTGGGATTAAACCACGACATCAGGGTACTCTGCCCCCTGAGCTGGAAGGCAAGGATGAAGAGCAGAAAATACCCCCCTTAATCCAGGAGTAAATAGTTAGTCACCTACTACGCCGTCTGGACACTCACAAAAATCTGTGGGACCAGATGACATCCATCCAAGAGTATTGAGGGAACTGGCAGAGGTGCTTGCCAAGCCACTCTCCATCATCTATCAGCAGTCCTGGTCAACAGAGGAGGTCCCAGAGGACTGGATGCTTGCCAGTGTGATGCCCATTTACAAGAAGGGTCAGAGGGATTATCTGGGGAACTACAGGCCTGTCAGCCTGACCTGGATACTGGGGAAGACTATGGAATGGTTTGTCTTGAGAGCACTCACATGGCAAGTCCAGGACAAGCAGGGGACTGGGCCCAGTCAGCATGGGTTTACGAAAGGCAGGTCCTGCTTGACCAACCTGATCTCCTTCTATGACCAAGTGACCTTCCCAGTGGATGAGGGAAAGGCTGTGGATGTTATCTTCCTTGACTTCAGCAAGGCCTTTGACACTGTCTCTCATGGCATACTCCTTGAGAAACTGGCGTCTCATGGCTTGGACAAGTGTACTCTTCGCTGGGTGAAAAAATGGCTGGATGGAGGAGCCCAGAGAGTTGTGGTGAATGGGGTTAAATCCATTTGGTGGCCAGTCACAAGTGGTGTTCCCCAGGACTTGGTGTTGGGCCCGGTTCTGTTTAATATCTTTATCAATGATTTGGACAAGGGGATTGAGTGCATCCTCAACAAGTTTGCAGACGACACCAAGTTGGGAGGCAGGGTCAATCTGCTTGAGGGTAGGAAGACTCTACGGAGAGATCTGGACAGGCTGGATTGATGAGCTGAGGCCAATTGTACGAGGTTCAACAAGGCCAAGTGCCGGGTCCTGCACTTGGGTCACAACAACCCCATGCAGCGCTACAGGCTTGGGGAAGAGTGGCTGGAAAGCTGCCCGGCAGAGAAAGACCTGGGGGTGCTGGTTGACAGCCGGCTGAACATGAGCCAGCAGTGTGCCCAGGTGGGCAAGAAGGCCAATGGCATCCTGGCCTGCATCAGAAACAGTGTGGCCAGCAGGAGCAGGGAAGTGATTGTTCCCCTGTACTCGGCACTGGTGAGGCTGCACCTGGAGTGCTGTGTTCAGTTTTGGGCCCCTCACTACAAGAAAGACATTGAGGTGCTGGAGTGTGTCCAGAGAAGGGCAACCAAGCTGGTGAGGGGCCTGGAGCACAAGTCTTATCAGGAGCGGCTGAGGGAGCTGGGGTTGTTTAGCCTGGAGAAGAGGAGGCTCAGGAGAGACCTTATCGCTCTCTACAACTACCTGAAAGGAGGTTGTAGTGAGATGGGTGCTGGTCTCTTCTGTCAGGTGGCTGGAGATAGGATGAGAGGAAATGGCCTCAAGTTGCAGCAAGGGAGATGTAGGTTGGATATTAGGAAAAATTTCTTTACTGAGAGGGTTGTCAGACATTGGAATAGGCTGCCCAGGGAAGTGGTTGAGTCACCATTGCTGGAGGTATTCAAAAAGTGCATAGACAAGGTACTCCATAACATGGTTTAGTGGGCATGGATGATGCTTGGACTCAATGATCCTGAAGGTCTTTTCCAGCCTAAATGTTTCTATGATTCTATGATTTTGCTACATGCAACATTGCTAAAATTGCTAAAATAGTTAGAAATCATCACTTCTGATGACCAAACAAGATTCTGCATTAACCTCCAAACACTGTACGAGTATGTAGTCTAGACTGGAAATCTAACAGCATTGCTATAAAACTACTGCCAGTAGATGTTCATGCATACAAACATAAACATGATACAGATAGGTGTCCATGTGATAAATTAAGGAGCAATACATTCAACATATCTTTGTCATAAGGCTTCAGTGAGTCACAAGAATATTTGCCCTTAAATCTGCCATCAGCTACTAAGCAGACTAATTGGAGAACTGTAGTAAACCATAAGTCAGAATTTATTAGTTTTAATGGTGAATAAAACCATGTAAGCTTTTAGTGCTGGAAATAGAGTGATATTTTCAGTAGGACTCTTTGTTCCTTAATAGCCTGAATATTAAGCTTAAAATTATCTGAGCTGTTAAATCCTACTATTTTTCTATTAAATTTCAGTTCCTAAACTATTTTTGAAAGTAGGATATAGGTCCCATTTTTTATGTAACTGCAGTGTAAGTGAAGTTAAGCATAGAATGTAACAAAAATGAAGAATGAAGAGAAATGAAGGGATTTTATATTTAACTTCTGAAAACAAAAAGAAACTTTTCAGAAATGCCATGGTACTAGTTCACTGTTGAACTTAGCTCATGCACATGCTTGGCTCTATTACTAAAGTGCTATACAAAACTACAGAAAAGGGGTCACAAATTCAATACAAGAATTGCATGAGAATAAGGGAATCAGGTTTGATCTACCTGTCACAAATGTTCCAGTTCTTTTACCTGGAACCTGCCCTGGAAATTTCAAATATGCTTTCTAAAACTTTGTCACATCATCATATACTTCACTCTTCCTTGAAACATTTAAAGCTACCGCAAGTTAGCAATGTTTTTTTTAGTTTCTGTTTGCCTTTCCCTGAGGTAACAGTGGAAACCCATTGTCCTTGAAAAAAGTTCAGGACTGATTCCTAACCAAGCTTTAAAGCAAAGATAACACTATGCTAAAGCAAGAACATAACTAAGTATTACCTATACCCCACTCAAACCTTTTACTTGTATTTTCCTGGGCAATAAAAGCCATATTGTTTGAAGTGTACCATATGCCACAGATGTATAAAGTATCAAGCATCATCTGTTAAATCTAAAGAAAAGTAAAATCTTGAGAAATGTACATTGTGTCTTACCTGGCAAAAAAAAAAAAAAAAAATCACACAGAGAAAGTTAAAATAGTAAAATAACTCTTAGTTCCCCAGAAAATCAACAAAAATGATGCTTTTGCTCTGATTAAAGAAAAAGATTATCCCACAAGGTTTTTTCTTTCAAATTACCATTATAAAGGAGCTAGCTAGATTTTCAAGCCTCTTCTGTATTTTTTTTCCTCAAAGAAAAGAACTGCTAGGTTTTTCTTTCTTTAATGAGGACAGTTTAAGACAGTGTTGCAAGCAGTAGTCTTTGAAAGAGGTAAGTATAAGAATGACCATTACTAAAAATAAGATGAGGTGGTCTAGTGAAAAATTCCAGAAAGAGTTTGAATGAAGGACTGAATGAGGAGAAGGAGAAAAGAGAAGGAAAAAACCCAAAACAGTAAAATATGTTTATATTTAATATAAATACCTATTACAATTTTTAGGGAAATACTAGTAACCAATAAACTTGTTGTGGATTACTAGCAATTTGTACTATGAGTTTTTTAACACAAAAGATAATGTTGAGGCATATCATTAAATGGTTAAAGGACCAGCTGGAAAATGGGCATGGTGCATTCATACACTACATGAAATGTAAGAGCATTGGGAAAATATGAATGGTGGTTAGGGACAATACAATTATAATTTATTTTGTAGTGTTATATTTATATTTTCTTGTGCATGTTTGCAGGCATGAACTCAAAAAGCCCTAAACCTTTCCTTCCTCATCTTATTCAGTCAACCATGTGGCATGTGCTGCTCTGCTGAAATATTTGCACTAAACAAACTGTAGCTACAAAGCATGCAGTGATGGATAGCACTGTCTTCCTGTGGAAATATTTTTCATTTTTTCTTAAATCAAGAAATTCTAAACACACTTCCAACCATCCTACCGAATCACAGAATAACTGGATTAATTTGGAGTTGCAGTAATATCAGAACAGTCACTAATTTTGCATGGAAAATAAATAAATAAATCCTACAAATGCCTGACACTCTCCCAGCTCCTGAAATAATGTATTATTAAAAACAAATTATGGTGTGTCAAACTGCATTGCATTGTGATGTGATGTGGATTTAAAGCAGACATAAATCCTAGACTTTGGGAAATAAATTTATGATGTGCTGTGTAGCTTCATGTCATGAAATGAAGTCACAAAATTGTTTTTTAGTGTATTACTGGAAGCAGCTTTATTTCCCTCCAGTATATTTTAAACTCTCAGCTGAGCAAAACTTGTTCAGGAAAGGACCATGATCCAGATCCTACTAAATTCGTTAGATACTGCATCAGATCCTTTAGTCTAAGAGGAAGATGAAAAGCAAACATATTAACAATGTACAAGTTGTATCTACAGTACCCAGCTCAGATAGAAGCTGCAAAAATAAGCAGCAGAAGACAGTCCTTGCACCTACGTGCTCAAAAATGATTTTATAGTCCAAGACCAATGCAGAACAGGACTGGAATAGAGGAGCAAAATGACTTGCCTAAGGTTGTACAACAGATAAAGTTTAGCAGGAGAAATAAAACTATTCTGTTTACAACTTTTTCTGGATCATGATCCAACCTTACATGTATTCTTCCTAGTGACACTTCAAATATCACCTAGTTCAGTCAGACAGACTGACACCAGCAAAAACCACAGGTCAGCAGTATCTTAACATTACAGAGCAAGATACATACCCTGCACAGAGGTCCAATAACTGCAGAAAAGTTTTGTCTACATAAAGCTGTTCCAAGAAAAGCAATGGCACTCAATGCTCACACCACATGCCCCATAACTCAATGTATAAGATGCACTGTTTGCCAAAATCATGGAATTTCAGATAACTTTGTGCTTTTTTAGTATCCCTACAGGCACTAGAATCACAAGAGAAGGAAATAAAATCATGATTGTAATAGGAGAACGGAGAGAGTACTCAGGCTTCTCCTTGTTAATGTTTCCTACTTAGCTATAATACAGATTTCTCATAGATCTGACCAGGGACAATTTGTTACAATAGCAGTTTTCTGCTTGACAGAAAAACATCTTTCTATTGAAATCACTCTCCAGTCAGCATTTAATGGTTCCTTCACAACCTGGTAGTCATTTCAGTTTGTCTCTGACAACTGCATGAGGCATTTTACACCTGAGGTGAAATCAGATATATTTTTGTTTTCCTGTCCTTATCTTCCAGTGGTTTTTTTTTTCTTTATCTAGACTTAGCAGAATTTTGAGCTTCTCAGGTTTTGTCTAACTTGGCAACAAATCCATCACCTATTGACTACATCTCATCAACTTCAGTGCTGCTGAATTTTAATCACTCCTGAATATGACAGAAAAAAATACTTACACTCTAAAAGGAAATTTTCTGGAACATTCTGCATTGCAGCTGCTTCCAGGCCTACTGACTGGTAAACTGGCCTAGTGTTTGCCCATACTAGGATAGTGTCAGAAAACCTTTACAGCCCTGAACAAAGTTTCCCCGCTTGAACTCCATTCTGAGAGAAAACTCCAGGTTAGTTAGCCAGCACTGACATTACAATATGAACATCATTTACATATTTCTACTTTCTTTAACAATTACTTGAGTCTTTGATCATTTTCAAGAATGATAATTCAACAGAGCTTTTTCCAAGTATGTACCTTCCTTATGAGATGTATGGCAGACATTAATGTTTAAAGGTCTCCCTTAATGACACAGATTCTAGATGAATGCCTTTGTCTAGTCTGCTATTGTACTAAAACTGTTAGCTCTTCGGAGAAGGAATTGTCTTTTTAGTCATATGGGAATATTTTGGCTAGAATATCTGGCCCTTGCCCAGACAAAAGGGCCATTCAAACTAGTATTGTATCTCTGGTAATGACCAGTACAGGATCCTCAGGGGATGGCTGAGGGCAGGTCAGATGAAGCACACAGTCATACTTCCCCAAAATACTATGCTGCGTTTAAGCTTTTTATAACAGAGGCATTTCCCATTTTTCTACATGGAGACTATCAACAAAGAACATCTCTTTAAAATTATCAGAATACATATAATTACTACTCAGAAAATATGACTCCAAATAATGGACATCAGAAAATTACTGTCAGATGACAAAGCTGTATCTCCAGTGTAAGTACTGCCTCACTATTCATTTAGTGAGACAGAATCATGGGCTTATCCTATGGTATGTTAAGGTATAGCATACATTGCACATGGTATATTTTAAATATCGTTATTAGCTAGGTGATAAATTTACAAAAACTATTTTACAGCCCTCTTGAATCACAATATACACATGGCTATGTACTTGCTCTCTTATTTTGCATTCATATTCAGTAGTCTGACATTTGAATTTAAATATGCATTCATATTTTGAAATAGCCTGATTTTATAATAGCATGAAATCCATGAAAATACAAAGGATGAGTGCACCCTCATGCTTTAATTAACGTTAGGTTAACCTGTGAAGTAGTGAAATGTCAATTTCCACTGACTACATGAGGGATAAGCTAGACCCTTAGGCCAGAAATATGTGCTGTCCAGTAGACTATAAAATAAATAAATAAAAAGGTCAGTTGTATCATTCTGAAGGGATCCAAGTACACATCAATAGTGGCATGTTTACTGGCTGTTAGTTGGTGAGTGATAGGGAAAGCATAAACCCATAGGCAAGTAGGAAGGGACTGCAGAGTACATATTAGCAGAAATATTTAGCATGAGACAAGACTAATAAAAAAGAGCTTTTCTCCTATCCAGCAGGTATATCAGAAATATGTGTTGCCACAAAATCTGTTTTCTAAGGCTATCAGTAATTAAAAGAATAAATTGTTTCTAAGATGCAGTATTAATTTAACATGAAAAGAGCTCCTAGAACATTTATAATATAATTTACAAGTACAATAACAGTAGTACTGTAAAAAATCTAATTGCTACAAGTACTGAGAGTATGACAGTGCACACTGCTGGTGGCATGCAATGAGGACTGCTGATGAAGCCCATTCCCTTCAGTGAACTGTAAAATAAAGCCCTGTGTCTGATTTACTGTCTCATGTGAATGAACTTGACAGCATAATTCTAGAATCCATTTTAGCCTCTGTTTGGTCAATTAAAAAAAAAGTGAACATGAAATTTAAGTTAGTAACACAGAGGGCTGTCAAGCAATCTATTACAATGCAAAACCAGTGTTTTGACTTACTTTTGGAAACAATGCAGCAACAGAACTTTGTTTTAAGTCTTCAACACATTGCATTTTTTGAGCTACCATAAAAACAACAGAAAAGTGTCTTCTAGTCCTTTAGGAATTCTCAGAAAGCACTGTGAAAGGCTAGTAACAAAATTAGTCATTTTTCCTGTGCTGTCTTCCACAAAAATAAAATACACTTACAGTAGGTGCTCACTGTGAGAGATACAAGCCATAATTGCTAATGAGCCTATTACAGAGCAAGAAAAGGCTGCATACCCAAGAGGCACATGATATCTTCTAAAAATTATAGATGAAGATGTGACCATATAATCTGTTTTTAAAAGGGACAGATAATTGATGCCTTCTTCAAAAGGGTTAAGAGTTTCTGATTAGCTTTTGGGTCATGTATCACACTTGGAGTGCCTAAGCTTAATGACACACTTCATTGAATTCCATCTAGCAAGCTTCATGCTTATGAAGGTGTTCCTCTTGATTGCTTTTCATCTGGGCTGCAGAGCGATTTGGTTGGAGGCTGACATTGATTAAGTGCAAGAGAACCGTGTTTTACTGTGACAGATGCTAGGCCTCTGTCAACAAATCAATGGGGCTTTTTCCCTTTTTTCCCCTGCATTTTTTTCTTTTCTTCTTTCTTCTTTTTTTTTTTTTTTTTTTTTTTTTTTTTTTTTTTTTTCTGGTCTTCTTAGCTCTCCTGTTAGCATCCTGTTGTTACTGGAGATGAAAAACATCTTTATAGCTGTCTTGTGATTGAACATTTTCTGATTTGCCAATCACATAAAAAGTTTATCTGACAGGAACAAGGGTCTCTGTCCCTGGATTCTCCAGGATATAGAGAATACACAGGAGGAAAGAGTGTACAATAGCAGAATATATGGTCTTAAAAAAAAGCTGCTCTTTTCTGCATGGACTGATGCATGAATATCAACAGTGTTTGTGTGAATAGTACAGCATTATATTATTGTACTAAATAGTGCCGGTTTTGAGCTGTGAAACTTGGCTTTGATGAAAATATGTAGAGGCTAGCTTCCTACTGTTCTTTTTTAAAATACTTAAACACAAGCAGTCTATATTTTGGGTCACAAAGCTTTCTAGGTTTCCAAGTTAACTTTAAATAACAATCAACAGACAAAGAGCCTAATTTTGTTTCTGTTAAAGTCATTTTACATATTTATATATTATATATTTGTTTCACATCAAATATCTCATCACAAATTTTCTACATGACCTCGAATTCCTATTAATTTTCTGAGTATTTTGTCCAGATTTGTTTTAGGAACAGACCAGAATTTTCATTTTAAATTGCCTAATTTTTTCAAATTTATTCTCAAAAACTAATTGAGGAGTCTATTTAAAGCTTTTTCCTATGTATGCTAGTTCCATAGCAGGCAATGTTATCTACATGTGCTTAATTGTGTGTCATTAATTGGGTGTCCATGGTCTAAACCATATATTTTTATTAAATTAAAATTAAAAGAGGATGTTCAAATGAAATGTAACAGAGATAAATCATTACTCTGAGTCATTTTCCAAACACCTGGTAGGAAAATGTTATCTAGTAACAAGAGAAGGAACTTTTGGTGTTAAATCAAAGACACCTTCAAATTAAAAATGCAACCAGGAAAAAAAAAAAGAGGAAAAAATAAGATTATAATGTAAGTTGAAAAAATCTATTGTCAAGTTGAAGTTGCAGAGTAAATAACAAGTATTAATATAGACATAAAAGAGCAGCATTAGATTATTTTTGGGGGGTGCTAAAAAATCATAAAACACCATTGTACTGATGTTTCCCTTTTAAAATATGAATGGATTGATATAAAATAATGATGACTCCAATAGTTTGGATTAATCACCTGAAGACATAACTTGTTGTAGTGGATCTTAGGCAGACAAAATATTTCCACATGCAGGTAGTATAAAAGCCTTCCTTGTTGTCATCCCTTATCTTCCAGTTAAGAAAGACAAATTGAAATGAACACAAAAATGCACTGTTGCATGTAAAATCTGTTCCATTAGAGTTATACTCATAAAAGTTACCTATATATATTTACATATACATAAAACCTCCCCTCTGTGAAAACAGTGAGAATCCAAAATAGCAGGATTTTGTTATACAGAGAACAGCTCCGAGAGTGCTTGTAGATAATGAGAATTGCAACTCCTTCCTGTGCAAATGATACCCCAAGCGGCAAAACATACATTTTGGAAATGCAACAGAGAAGACAGCAAAACAAATGGGTTGTTACCATCAACTTTTGTAAATTTTCCTCTGAAATTCCTGAAAGTAAGCAGATCCTTCTTTTCAGTTATATGGATTGCAGAAAAGCAGCTTCAGAAAGAAACTTCTGTATGAACTGCTAACTTTGACATACTTCCAAGCCCTGCAAGCTTGACCATGCTTCAAACAGATATTATACTGAATAATCAAAAGTAGGATTATGGTTTTTTACAGAGTGTAATTATTCCTTTACAAAGAGTAGAGCCATTTAGTAGCAAATTGGGTTACGTCAGGCAGGTGACCAGTCACCAGTGGCGTTCGAAAAGGGCTCAATTTTAGCGCCAGTGCTCTTTAATGTTTTTATAAATGATGTGGACACAGGAAGCAAATGTACATTAAGTAAGGTTGACAATGATACTAAACTGAGAGGAGCTGTGGACTCTCTCGAGGTTGGAGAGGCCTTACAGAGAGATCTGAACAGACTAGGCAGCTGGGCAATCACCAACCGTATTAAATTTAACAAGTGCAAGTGCAGGATTCTCCACCTGGGATGGGGCAATCCTGGTTATACATACAAACTGGGGGATGAGAGGCTGGAGAGCAGTCCCATGGAAAGAGGTCTGGGGATTTAGGTTGATGGCAAATTGAATATGCATCAACAGTCTATCCTGGCAACCAAAAGGGGCATCAAGCACATCATAGCTAGCTGGTCGAGGGAGCTGATTGTCCCACTCTAGACTGCACCGGTGTAGCCTCACCTTGAGTATTATGTGCAGTTTTGGGTATCTCAATGTAAGAAGGACATCAGACTATTAGAGTGTGTCCAGAGGAGGGCAACCAAGATGGTGAAAGGCTTTGAGGGCAAGACTTCTGAGGAGTGGCTGAGGTCACTTGGTTTGCTCAGCTTGGAGAAGAGAAGGCTGCGGGGTGACCTCATGGCAACCTGCAACTTCCTCAAGAAGGGTAGTGGAGGGGTAACTCCTGGTCTCCTCTCTCTGGGACCAGCAATAGGACACAAGGAAATGGAATTAAGCTGCATCAGGGGAAGTTCAGACTGCACATTAGGAAAAGGTTCTTCACTGAGACGGTGGTCAGTCACTGGAACAGGGTCCCCAGGGAAGTGGTCATGGCACTGAGCCTGTCAGAGTTCAAGGAATGTCTGGATGATGCTCTTAGTCGTATGGTTTAGTTATAGGTAGTCCTACGAGGAGCAGGAAGTTGGACACAATGATCCTTATGGGTCCTTTCCAACTTGAGATATTCTATGATTCTATTATTCTATGCAAGAAGTCTTACTTGTAAAAATTTGTTTCTCATCCTTAGTCAATTAGAAAACAATATATTGAAAAATTTTGTTGACAACACGATGACATCTTCACAACTTCCTTGCAAAACTTCCAACCTTTACTGGAGTAGCTGCTGTCTTCTACCAAATGTAAAAGAATATGTACTGGAAAAGAGTGAAAAGTTCATTAAAAAAATTTAAGGACTTTGAAACTGTAGGCATTTCTGAATATTTATCAAAATACAACCACTCACGTACAGCAAAATTTATATATCCAATTTCCAGCATTTCACTGCTTCGAATTTAAAAATTAGGGTTCTGATATTGCAAAGATATTCTGAAGATATTAAATACATCTAAGTCATGTAAAGATTTACAGAAACTGCCAACTGTTGAAATAGTATGAACAAGTGAAATTATGTTATCTCAGTGAAATTTTATTTCAGATGCTTACTGATGAAAATTTTGACATCAACTTTCTTATTTATGATATGTAAGGAAGTACAGGAAGGATCACAAATCTGCCTGATAAACAGTCAATAAAGTCTGTTTCAATACTACCTGTAAGAAGCATTCTGAGAGATTGTTTTTTTCTCCTATTAAGAAAAGTCATGTGTGTGAAGCCTGTGTAAACCTGTAGAGACTTCACTGGCTATCAAGACCAAAACCAATTATCATGATTCTTTATCAGATTTCCACTCAAGTGTATGTACTGATGATTACCAAAAACTTCTGGCCAATGACAAAACAAACAGATTAAAAAAAAAAATAAATCCCTCCCCCCCCAACCACCAATACAGTCCTCCAAAAAAACCACGGACAAGTGAGACAAATGTTCTTCTTTGTCCATTTACAAATCTTTGCACAGCAAATGTTAGACTACTTATATGTTCACGTATGAATGATTTCCTACTGTGACCATTTTCTGGAATGTATTTTGACTCACAAAGAAAAAGAAGGAAACTATATTTACAATGCAAATTATTCTATAAGCTGGTTACCTCATCATTAATATTTCAGTTGAGACACAGATAAGGATGATTGGAAGCTTAAAAAGTTGCAAACTTTTAAAGAACTTGTGTCAATTTTAAAAGAATTTTGATTCTAGCTTGGTAAACAAAATTTAGAGGCGTATTAATTTTATGAGGGAATTTAGGCCTCAAAAAACTATTCAAAAAGCAGAGGAGGAATGTGACATAACTTCTCTTGTCCCTGCTTTGAGATCTACAACAAGGATTTTCCAGTTAGGCCCTATCTGGTCAACAAGGGACTTAAAAGTAGTTCATTAGAAATAAGCAAAAATTAGTTGTGCTTGTAGCTGTGGGAGAGTAGTGATCTTTCATCAAAATCACAGTTCAGTCCAGGAAAGGAGTAGGAAACAGAAATAATATTTCAATTGCCAAGCCTTTTCTGCCTATTTATGATACTCATTATGACGTTTAAGCTTCCAGTGTCTTCAAGCAGATAAACACTGCTATTTGACACTAATATTGTGATGACCTACAGAACTCAAAATATTCTGTAGTACCATGGCATGCTGTGTTGCCCTTGCAAATTTACCTCAATTTGCCTCAATTTCAAGATGGAACAAAACAAAAGCATTGATGCCTGCTGGAACACCAGGGTACTTCCCATTCCAGGAATTGAAGGTCCTCCTCCACCAACCCTAGCTGTACTGCATCATCTTTAGAAGAGCTTCATTCCTTGTCTTATTTCTGCCAGGTTATTCCTACCTTTTATTTTCCCCAATCTGACTTTTATAGGAACTAATTGAAGAGCTATGGTTAATCCAATAGTTAGGCTTCTCATTCAGGGAATGAAATACTTATTGTTCAGAGTAAAGATATAAATCTGGCTCACTCATATCTCAGGTGACCACTGGACTAAATGGCATGAAGGAGCAATGCTACAATTTCCTTGGTTTCAGTTTTGTAAATGACTCCTGAATTCCCTTATGAACATAGCTTGAAATCATACACTTTAGAATTGTGCACATGTCCTGCCAACAAAAACTACCTACTTAGGGCATTTTACCTTTTTTGTAATAGCTATTACTTCACTGAAAATTCCTTTCTGGTGAATAACCGGAAGGGAACATCAAGAAGAATAAATTATTTTAAACAAACGAGCATCATCTGGTCTAGTTTCACTCTGTGGAGAAGCCTCTACATTTTTCTATGTAGAGGATGGGCTGAGAAATGTTACAGAGCACTGCTGTGCTCTACTGTCAGTTTTTAATTTTACAGTTCTTTTGGCAAAGGCACATATTAGAGCCTGGAGCAGCCATATGTTTATATTTGCATATATTTATATACATATATATATATATATATATATGTCTTAGAATGTAAAAAGTAGTAATGGATCAGGATTTTGTCCTTCAGTGGAGCAGAGCAAATATCAAGAATACCAATAGGTCAGTTTCTTCCAATGAGAGGTGAATGGGGTTAATGTTTTTATTATTTACTTATTTTGGATAAAAGAAAAAGCTAAATATATTTCTTCTGTCACAGCTTCACTACCTAATCCAGAGCCTGATCAGTCCAGATTTCTCAGACTCCACTTTCTACAGTTCTCTCTCCTTATTAGAACACTAGTCTAAGCAACTGCAGTAACAGATGTGTCTTTAGGACTTACTAGGGCTTTACTAAATTAAGGAGTAACATCAGAACTTACATCCTAATTCAACGCTATTTCCACCTGCAAAATAAGCTAGTTTGTATTCGGATTCTTCCACATGTCAGATCACTGTCTAAAATCTTCCCTTTCAGAAAGAAGAGACTGTTACTTGGAAAGAGGAATAGAGTGTAGAGTCATGCAAATTTTATTCTAAGGTCTTTGTTTTACCTGAGACTAATTACTAAGAAAGGTAATTTAGGGAAGAGAAATACTTCTCATCAAATCCCTGATGCCTTCTTTTAGTTACGAAACACTTCTGAGGGCATATTCTCAGTTGCCATAAAAATCCTAGGCATTTTAACCAAATCCTGCTCCAATTCTATTCATTCCTCAACAGGAAAGGCTAAGAACAAGACCCTTTCAGGGGAAAACTTTCTCGGTATCAAGTGCTTCATGTCCACGCCCAGGTTGCCTGTAATCACACAAGCATGAAGACCACACTGCCAGATTAAATACAAAAATGTACTTTTTAAAGTTTTAGTGATACATATGTAGCACAGACACTTCCAGAGTCACTATGTCTTATGGAGGAGGATCATCCAGTATAATATCCAGAAAACAGACACTGGTCCTCAATATCAAAGGGAAAGTCATTTAAATCAATTCAGCCTTTCAGGACCTTTAAATACTCACTGATAAATTGGAAGTGTTTATATAAACTCTGTTTTACTGTGAGGTCATATAAGACATATGGATTGGAAAGGACAGGTAATGGCTAAATCAAAGAATTTTAGAAAAGTTTCCTTTCAAATCTGTAAATATGACAAACTAAAGTTTAGTTTCTTCTTAAGTGTTTATAGGATTCAGGCATCTGATTTATACTAGTGTATTATCACAGTCCCTGTCACACTCACAAATGCACAAACACATGCAATATGATGGAATGTATTTTTATACCCAAATAGATTCAGTAACAACCTGATAAATTACTTATTTTTAATGCACTATTACTAGCAAATTAAATCAAAGGCATACATATATATACACACACACTTTAAAAAACACTAGATAGGTGTATTTTTTTAAGGTTCTGTGTCAATATATTCTTTGCATTGACTTCTTCCACCTACTCTGTTATGCATTCCAACAATTATCCTGGGCCAAAATTTTGTTAAGATTTTTTAAAGTTAATAATTATTTGGTTTAGTATAATCAATGTTTACAATAGAAACCTGCACAAGTGGGGTTTTTTTCATATTAATCATCACAAAATTTTCACCATAACACAAATTTGTTTCAGTGAATGTTCAGTTCCTGTCCACATTATTCTGACATTGCTGGTTTTCCTTATGACCCGTGTTTTCTCCAGAGCTGCTAGCACAAGCGCTACAAGTTGCATTCTGTGGCAATGTAAGACCTACATCTTTTTTTTTAATTCTAGCTAATGCCACTCCAAAGAGGGACAGAGTTTGCTGGGATTGATAGTATCTTGTTACAGACCAACAAATATCAGAAAGTTAAGAAGTAGTTAGTCCAATAACTGATTTACTGGAAAAAGGCAATGTCTACTTCTCCCTAAAATCTTATCTACTTTATATCCTAGATCATTGTAGCTACAGCAACACCACTAATTCAAAGCAAGTTGTGCTGGTGTTGGCTGGGATAGAGTTAATTTTCTCCATAGTAGCTAGTACAGGGTGAGGTTTTGAGTTTATGCTGAAAACCATGTTGATAACACAGGGATTATTTAGTTACTGCAGAGCAGTGCTTACAGAGTCAAGGTCTTTTCTGCTCCTCACCCCACCCCACCAGCGAGGAGGCTGGGGGTGCACAAGAAGTTGGGAGGGGACACAGCAAGGACAGCTGACCCCAACTGACCAAAGGGATGTTCCAGACCATACAACGTCATGCTCAGCATATAAAGTTGGGGGAAGAAGAAAGAAGAGGGGGACATTCAGAGTGATGGCATTCGTCTTCGCAAGTAACTATTATGTGATGGAGCCCTGCTTTCCTGGAGATGGCTCAACAGCTGCCTGCCAAGGGGAAGTGGTGAATTAATTCCTTGTTTTGCTTTGCTTGCCTGTGTGGCTTTTGCTTTACCTATTAAACTGTCTTTATCTCACTAAAAGTGAGTTTTCTCACTTTTACCCTTCTGATTCTCTCCCCCATCCCACTGTGAAGGGAATGAGCAAGCTGCTGCATGGTGCTTAGTTGCTGGCTGGGGTTAAATGACAACACAAGTATATTTACTACCAAAAAGAAGATTATGTTAAGACTATACACAAAACAGCCTTGTTGTTTGCAGTCTCAATTGGAAGCAGTAGAAGAAATAGAAGACTACCTGGCAGACCCAGCAAAGGAGACAGCAAATGTACTGCCTGCATTCCCTAATGGGTGACTAAATCTCTGGCTTTAACAGCTTTTTTTGGTAACATAGGTATTGAGCTGAGAGGTCCTGCATTAGTGCACATTTACTACTGAGGCAGTTAAGAAAATTTGGTTGTACATTCCTCCAAAAGCATCATTAACATTATGTTTTTCTATAGACCCTTCTACAATGCTTTCAGTGGAATTTGTTGGTTTTATGGTAAACATCTATTATGTATCAATCACAAGGAGGAACACCATATATTAATAAAAGTGGATTAGGTGTCTAATATAAAATGTTAAACTAAGTGCAGTTTAAATGCTGTTTTCATCTCAGTGCTTCAAAAAACACTTAGTTGATGACTCTGCCAATTTCTTTCTACATGACTCATGGGGACTTTTTTGCAGAGGAGTTAATACTTTTCAGCTATATAAATACTTACTTTTTGTTTGGACAACTGTTATAACAACAAAAAAAATCCTAGAGCAGAAAAAATAATTTAAAAAACTTAAATATAATAAACTGCATGAATGCATTTCTGTATTATTTTGACATCTCTTTAGTAGAAATTAATAAACAAAATAATTCTTCCTGGTTTTAGAGTTATGTTTTGACCTTTCTCTTTTTAAGGTCTGAATACTAAAATCCAACATTGTTCTTCTTGAGTCGATCTATCTTTCCCCTTATCTTTGTCTCACTGAAGAGCTATTTTAGGGTTTTTATTATTTAAAATACTGAATTTTCACCAAAAAAATATAGATTTTTTTTTAAAGTTTATTTCAAGAGCAATTCTGGCATGAAGACTTCAGTGATGAACATGTGAAGAGTTTCAAGGAAAGATTTGTTCTTGCTTTTCCACCTGAAGGTCTACCTGAAGTAATATTTATCTTTAAGAAAGATGTCAGGCTTTAAGCACATCCTGACCTTAACATCTGTGATCAAAGTAGGTTGTAAAATGATGACTGAAAATTATATGGATCATTTTCAAAATCAGATAGCTATCCACTCAGAATCTGAGATAAAAGCACCAGCATTTCCTACCTAGACTACTCACTGGCTTTCTAATGGCTTTCTATGTGGCTGCTTTCATGCATCCAGCTGCCATGGGTTTAAAAGGCATTAGAATTTCATCTTCAGGCTATTAGAGATAGAAATATAGACAAGCCATATGCACACTCGAATCCGCACCAAATTGTTACCATATTTCTATGTATAACCTTTCTCCATTTTAGCTAATGAAAATCTTTAAGTCATTACTAGAATGATTGCCGAGTGAGTGTACACAGAAATATTTATATTTTACATTTCTCATTTCAGTTGTCATTGCACGGCAAAGAGTGCCCAAGGATCCCTTAGTGAGGTTGCACAATTTAGAGGCAGTTGTGTTCTGCACCTACGTGAATTTTAGTACCCATTTCTGGATCAAGTCCAGCAGAGAACCAGTGCGATGGTCAGAGGCTGGAGCACCTACCTCTGAGGAAAGGCAGAGGGATCTAGGTTTGTTTAGCCTGCAGATGAGATTACTTTGGAGGCATGTAGTAACAGTTCTTGTCCAGGAAGTCTGTGCAGTCTCCACCCTAGAAAGTTTGCAAGACCCAATTTACAGTCTGGTCTGAATCCAGTGTAGAGCCCACTTTGAGCAGGAGGCTGGCCTAAGAAACCCCAAGAGCTCCTTTCTAGCCTGAATTATTCTGCAATTCTGTGGTTTCAGAATGCCATACCTTGCCACTTGTGGGATTAGTGCTCTGAAAATGGATTAGTGTTTTGATTTCTGTAAATATGGTCAACATTTAGGATTTTTCTCTTAATTGAAGTTCAAGAGAAACAAAGAAAGAGAGAGAGAGAAAGTATCTAGAAACAAATCTTTTAATATCTTGAGATCTCAGAGAGCAAGGACAGGAGAGATTGCACTAATATAAGCTGGGGGAGGTCATAGAATTTGTAACTTAAATCTTTAGCTCTCTACTAACTCATGACCACATTATGTAGCTTCTTTGACTAAGTAATCTAGAAAATGAGATCCATTGAAAAAGATTGGGCAATAACTAGAACTAAGCTCCTTTTAGCAGCTTCTTGTCAATGCTATTTTACTTTTATCTCAAAACTCAGTCCTGTTGCAAAACAGCTAGGATGAAATCCTAATACCAGTAAAGTCAGAGTTCAAAATTTGAATTTATTTCTATAAAACCAGAACTTCATTTCTGGATTACAACTGGAATGTACCTTAATATTTTAGAGTCTCTAAATCCTGACTTGCCAGAGTTGAGTATGGTGAATAACCTTGCACTTTTCACATTTGATGGGTTGTACGGCAAGTTTTCCAGTTGAAAAACTTAAAATATATCTGTTGTTATAGTGGTAAAGAATTGTATAACTTATGATATTAAATATATACATTTAATTACTGCAGCAGATATGCACAATGGGTACATGAGAATAACAATGAAACTTCTGAACAGATTTGAATTGTATTATGGTTTATTTTTTTATCTTACCTATAACATATTCCAATTCCAGTAGTGGTTTCTTTCTTCACAAAAGTTAATAGCTTTACTATAAAGGCACTGAAACCAGTGTTAGTTTGCTCTTGAATTAAGTTAAATGAATCTATCACATACTCATCAGTGCAGTAAAAAGTGACATATCCCATTTTACATATTTTAGTGTATACCTTTTATACTTTTCTCCCACAAATGTATTTAGTGATCATCAGAATTAAAAAGAATACTGAGATAAAACTGTAGAGAAGTTAAAAAAAATGAGGCTGTGGCATGGTTAAAAGCTAAAGTTAGAGACAGCACTCAAGGCTAAAGTAATTTGGTTTTTGAAATCCAGTTATCATGGTTCTCTCAAATAGCAAATCTTGACTAAGTGCTATGAAACCTTATGTTTTTACCTGTTATGCTTTGCCACCACTTATGTATGTGAAAAGATGTATTTCCAAATTCACTTAAATATTTATATAATGATCATTCTGGATTTACATGTTGGTGAAAAATTTATGTACTTAAATATATGTGAGCTAAAAGGTGATTCAGCATTCACTGGGTACTGCGAAGTGGTATATCTGCATCAGGTGAACAATCACTGACAAGTCAGGTGATAACACTATTAGGACCTCCCACCATGCAACAGCATTACAGAAGTATCTCTGCATAGCAAAACTTAATTCTCTACCAGTCAGCTTCACATTAGCAGAAAATTTATAAACTGATAGCCTAATTAATTTAATTATCAAGATGCTGGGTTACAGTAAATCCACTGGGGATTTCATTGTGTATAAGCATACCTTTGAGAGTTTCCTGTAACCCACAACATTAACAAAGCCAGAGGTTCACTAAGGAGTCTTTCCCCCCTGACACTATATCCGCAAATGGGATAAATCTGTTCCGAGGCTCGACCAAGATATGAATATATCCCATCAGTGATTCCCGGAATAAAACAACAATCTGGATTTTACACCAAGCAATAGTGACAAACAAAATGCTTCTCTTCCTGCAGTTATTCTTTATATGCTTTTGGGTTTTCTTCAAGTGCATTACAAGGTCAACACTGTTAATGCTAAATTGAAGGGAAGCTTGCTAAAGGCTCAGTATCATGCAGCACGGCGGTAGGGGGAAAATACAAAACTCTGGAATCACTTGTCAGTTATAAAACTTAAAAAAAAAAGTCAAAGTTCATTTGCATTACAATACAGTTGTCCTCATGCTTCGGGCACTGAAGGTCCCAAAAATTGTCAGAGTAGTATTTCCCTGCTATTTTTTCTCTGTTACACAATGAATATGAAGACAAACATGACCTGTCCAAAGTGAACATAACAGCTATTATTTTGCAAAGCAAAATCAAGTGATACATTTGAGAAAGTCATGTGTACAGGCAGCTTTAGATCATACAACTGGCAGTAACACATCTGGGAACTGAAACGGAAATGGAGCTCAGCAAAATTATGGCATTATGTACAATGAACTATTTTTGAGATATTCATAAAATATGTTCAGAACCAGTAGGCCTTTCCAAAGGAGCTGAAAAACATACCTCCTATTTCTACTACATCATTTATTAATTTGTTTGTTTGTTTATCTACTTAAGATCCTGGGTACAAAAATAAAAACAAGTCTATGAAAACAGAGCCATTGACATGTCTTTTCCCAGAGATTTCAGTGAAACTTTTTCTCCTAAGACATGTATGTAGACATGTATGATACATTCACATGTAAACTATATAGATTTTTTTCTGAACTAAACAGGACATTGATCTACTGTGTCACCTCACTGGGTCCTGACTGTAGTTCTCTCTCACAGTTTCTTTCATGGGGAGCTTGTATCCAGTTTTCTGGGAAATACTAGATCATGTTAACAGGACTAAATGCCAGTATGAATATTATTCATAGTCTTTCAAATATTTTGACTACCTGGATGTCCAGAGATATTAGTAACCTGTCCTTTATTATAGAACACAGAATTGGTATTAGAACATTAACACACGCAGATACTTTAAAGGCAAATATATTTAAAAAAGCTGAAAATTACCTCTTTGCAATGGAAATAAATCTCCCCAGGGATTTCATTGTTGTCATTCTAATCTTTACAGCCATTTACTCTTTAAGACATAGCACAACTAATTATGCTGCTATTGGTTTTTATGTTGCCTCATGCAGCTGGCTAGGACTTGTGAAGCCTGTTATATTATGTTGATATCTCCATGGGCGGCTGCTTCTCTGGAATACGAGTTATGCTGTTGTGCAAGTTTGGAAATCCTCATAACATATTCTAAGGGATACTACCAGTAGTACACATTTGTAACTTGCCTAGAAAATGAATGCAATACTTATTTATCTTCTGTACAATAAAATCAGAATAAACAATATTAGCACTGCTCATAAAATTTCTTTACATAAGCGGAATTTCTAAATGTTTTTACTTACTTATAGAAATAGTTATATTTCCAAATTATGTTTAACTAAATGTTTTTGGAAATTCAAGAGATTAAATTATTATATCTCTTCTATCTCCAAAAAGCAAGATGGAGGAAAGTTTGACAAGAACCTTCAGAATTGTTATATCATTGTTTTCTGTTTCCAGTGTACGCTGCAACAGATGAACCATGCCTTAGTAATTTCAGCTGTAGACAGAGAGTGATAGACACTATCTATTGCAGATCAGCATCAGTATTTTCATTATTTTGAGTTTATGACAATTTATTACACATGCTTTACTAAGATCACAAACCCAACACTTTTAGAAGTTCAGATGAAAAGCTGTTTTCCCTGCATTTTAGGTTAGTTTTAAATTTATAGATCATATCTCATAAGAAGACTCTAATATCTCCCAATATTATATAGAACTCATCTCAAAGAGAAAAAACACCAAACAACCAAGCGCAGATGAGGCTGCATGGCCAGGCATCTGCCATGAACAGGCTTCCTTGCAGGCTTTGGAGCCTCAGAGTCAAAAGTCTTCCAGACAGAAAATTATTCCTTAGACAACTGCTTCAAGATTATTCCATTTACCTCTAGACAACCCAAAGTCTGGTGATATCCTCACACTCTGCAACGCTCTTTATTTATTCCCAGTGCTGACTTCTGGGTTACACCCTGAGCTAGAGCTGAACACTGACTGATCATGCTTTGAAGTTTTCTCTTCAGCTGGCTATGGCCTTCACTTGCCCTCTTTGAACTTTCCAAAGTGTCAACCTGCTCTGTTCAACCACAACATGTTTTGGCATCTGAATTCCCCCTGAGCTAAAAAAAAAAATTGTACCGTGGCATTAACATCAGTTTGATCACATTGCTCGTGTGTCTCTCACTGTTTTGTCTTCCCTAACTATTTAGATATTAAGTCTTTCTAGCCTCTGATTATATATTCATACGGTACTGGGAACAGCAAGGTCAGAACTGACTAACATCTCCAAGAACTGTACAATACAAGCAAATTGAGGATAAAAATGATAAACATAATCTAAAAAGTATATTTGCCCATAAGTTAAATTGCTACAAGGCAGCAATGGTGAAGGCTATGGACTCCAAAGAATAACATCACATTGGTTAGCTCAATCCATATAAAAGCAGTTAAACTGTTCTTTTAATTCTAGCTTTCCTGCCAGTGCCACTTGGAGATCCATAGCAGACTAATTTTTCCTGTTGCCTTGTCTGAAGTGTAGATGTGTCTTCCATATTCAGACTTCACTGAATAGCATTTTTAAAAGTGCTAGTGTTACACCTCAGTTAATTTTGGGCCTTAGTGAATAGTAAGGATGCTGCTGAAAATCTGAAAAGCTTTTCACAAAGGAGTTTCAAAAGGCCCTTAGTCACCTCAAAATTGAAGAGTTTATCTTTAAAAAAATTTCAGGTTGAATGTTAGTGAATATTTATCTATCTGATTTGACTAGCAGGTATCGAAAGTTTTTTCGGAATATTTTTATTTTGAATCCAAGCTAGAAACCAAGTCCCAAAGTTGAAGCAGCAGTGCTCTGTGTTCAGCTGTATATTCACATATGCACATCTCCCTGCATGACTCAGGCTTACACATGTATAGAATAGCTATGTGCAGATTTGCACTTGCACTTTAAAAGTTTTGCCTTCCTTGTGTGAACTATGTTTTGATGGTACATTACAATGTTTTTATTACAAAGTAACAATGCATAGCGTATCTTCACTAGAGTTAAGTGAATTCATTACGTTCAGTAGTAGTAAAGTGAATGTATCAAGCTTTTTTTTAGTAAGTAAGAAATCACTGTTAACACCCTCGGTAATACTCATCATGACAGAGCCTTTAGATATTACTATAAAGTGGTGTATAATATATCATTTTACTGAATGATTTCATAATTAATTTATGCTTCATTAGACATATAAGGTAGGCATAAATATTATAAATAAAATATATATGTGTTTAGGCATATGCGTGTGTATTGTGTATAAATACATTGATATACATATATACTTAACCAGCTTCTCTCAAGACCAACCAAGGCCGATCAAGGCCAATTAAGTCTCTAAGATTCTGGCTACTGTTTATATGTCTTCTGTACTTTTCTTTCTTCAAAAAGATAATTAAAAGATATTCCACTCCATATAAAATGTTCTCTTGCTGTTTTCACAGATCATCAGACATCAAGCAACTCCTGATCTTCCCCATCTGAATGAATCATTAGCACTTTAAATAATTCTTGCTCAAAGTACCATACAGCATATACCCTTCATGGTATATGCTTCATGGCTGTTTGTAGAGAGCATTTTAGAAGTTATACTGACATTAACCATTTTGCTTATGTACAGGAAAATATTTTTGTATTGGGAATTCAACAAAACATCCACCCTAGGCTTTTTAGGTAGTTAACTCATTAAATATTGCATAGAAATAGACATGCCTTAAATGACATCAACTGTCATCAGTCCTTCTAGAACAAATGGAAGCTCATACTACTCCTTTTACCAGTAGCAGCAATCAAAAAAACTTCCTGTGAAAATATTATTTAAAGTTAAAGCCATATTTCTCCATGAAGCTTTTCCTATAATTCCCTTAGAAAAGAAAAAAAAAGAACAAAAAAAAAAAAAAAGAAAGAGGATTGCACTATAAGAACTCCTTGAAATTCTTGTTAAAAATAACAGTTATGGTTATACCTTGGGCTGGCACCATTTCCGCACAAATGATTAAGTAAATTTAGTAAGAGTCTTGAAGGAATATGTGGTTGCCTGAAGAAAAATTTCAGTTGTATCCAGCTATTCAGATACATGTTGGGACCTTTTGGTATATAATGGACAACAGATCAGGTTCCTTCTACTTTTCTAGCTATCCACTAATACTGTCTGGGCAGCAGAATGCTACAATCCTTTTCTCTTCCCCTCATCCTTTTTTTTTTTTTAATTTAGTCTGGTTAAATCTGATGATAACACTTGGAAAAAGTACTAAAAATTTCCCTTTTAAAAGCAATTCAGCAAACACTTCTTCCCTTTGGCTTGTGCGTGCTATACATCCTGCCTTCTCCTTGCATGCTCACAAATGCAACGACACTACAACAAGAACTGTCTGCAGTATCTCCAGGAGAAGGATGGTGCAGCTCTTCTTGGTTACCACACCAGAGAGAACAGCAAGAAAACATTGGTCTTCTGGGCTCCATGGCAGGGGCCTTTTACCTTTTCCCAAGTGTAGCAACATAGAGGGGCTGCTGCTTTCAGAGGGGCATAGATACTACTGCTGCAGAGTAATTTCTCTGTCACAGGCAGAAATAGGTGTGGGCAGCTGTCTTCTCTTTATTTATCCTAGTAATTCACAGTTGGGTTTTTTTGAGGACCAGGACCTACTGCAGTTTTTGTCCCTTTCAATATACAAAATCTTCTGCTGAAGTATTGTTTGTAATTCCCAGAAATAATATGTTTAGAAGCACAATTCTCATTGGAACTGCTCCACTGATCACTGGGTATCCTTAGCTGTGTTGCCTAACATTCCCCATGGATTTAGAAAATTTCACTACATCTGTTGCACTCCTAATGCATTTTCAAGATTGTCTTTGTGACTGCTCAGGCTGGATCCCATTATAATTGCATCATTCCCGAGGAAAAGCTACAGAAATTAGTCCATAGTGTGCACACACAGTCTAGTCCTAACTACTATAGAAACTCACTGTAGATGGTTATGAAAAAATTACTGGTTTGTAATCTTTCTTCCATAAATATGCTATCATTTCTGTCTTACAAAATATGCCACACAGACTGCTGAGAAAGAGGGAACCAGTGTTTGGTAAGCAGCTCTCTGTTTTCTAATATCCACATCATTCCTCTATGAACAAAGAACCACAATTACCACTTTGCTGGAAAGGGTTGTAGCTGGAGTGGGAAAGAAATTTTGAGGTGCAAAACAACTGCCAAAGGCATGACCTATATGCAACTGAGCATACCAGAAAACCATCAAAAGCGCAGGGAGGATACAAGCTGCAAGATAGTACTACATGTGGACCATTTGGAGAGAAGGTAGATCCCATGCAGCAATGACACCAGTTGTGGAAAAGTCTACATGTTATTACTCCATAGGTGTGTTTATCTTATTTAAATAGTCTAGTGTCTTCTAGAGGAGAATTTGTTATGTTTAAATTCCCTTGACCAAGTGGTAAAAGAGTACTAAAGATAATTGCAATTATCATTCCCATAATCTTCACAAAGGTGAAGTTATGGCCTCAAGGCTTGCTTTTAACAACAATCAAACCGCAGGCAGAAGCGCAGAGTGATAGCTTGATAGGGCAATGCTTTTAGGAGCCAGAAAATATAGTTGCATTTTCAGAAAAACATTGTCATTTAAAAGGCATGTGAAGCTTTTTGGTTACAAGTGACAAGCTGCAGTGTTAGGGCAGTTCTGTAATAATCTTACTGTGTGGGACTGCAACTGTCCTCTTCATAAGGTTCAGTTTATTTAGCTTAAGGTAACATGGGGACCAAAGGTTTAAATTATAGAAAGAGCAGCTTCAGCTGCAGAGATGTTTGCTTAGTTCCCACTGGCTCAGGATAAGCTTCCTTTGCCACACCAAGCAGAGCTGTTGCCTTTGGATCACAAAAATCCCAGTTCAGCTCCCAGCTACGACAGCATACAAAACACATTCACACAAAGTCCAAACACCATATGGGGGAACTTTGCTAATTGGAGAAATGTTCTTGGCTTCTAAAGGATAGACACAATAGAAGTCAGAGGAAGGAGTCTGAACTCTGTACCAGAGAAGAGATTACTTTGCTTTTAAAGGAAGTAGCTGAACTTAGGATAGAACTACATTTTTATCTTCAAAATCTTAGAACATTTTTGAAGAACATTTGTGGACTGAGGAAGTATAAAGCTGTCTCCATTTTTAAACTGCTTCAGTAAATATATCATAAATCAAAGGCCTAATAGCTGTGTCTTGAGGACCACCAAGATGAAGAATTGAGTTTTGCACAGCCTGCAAAGCCATTTTCAGTAACTGGTTTAAAAGGTTTTCTTTGCACTCCTCCCCCAGTTAAAATCATTCCGATCTAGATAAAATCCAGTAATTAATCTAAGATTTGCAGATGGCACTTGTTAGCATTCTTTCAGTTGGAGAGTATTGACTAACTTTTTCCATTATTTTCCTGGCTCTTGTTCTCTCATTTTTGTGAAAAGCAAGCACCAGGAACGTATAGCCAAGATTCATCTTCTGGAAAGGCTACATGGCACACAAAGGAGGCTTTGCAGGAAGGAGAGCCTTTCAGTACACTCCTCTTAAACAGGAATCTTGAGAAGGTTTTGTTGTGTTTATTGCTGTTGTTTTTACGTAGGTCAGGGCTGAGAGGAGTATTACTCAGTCAAGAAACAAAGCAGAATGAACAGCACTGTTCTTTTTCTTGCCTTTTACCTCTTGGGTCCTATGGCATTTGTTAAATATGTCCCCCACTAGCTTTTGCAATAAGGTGGCACACTATGTACAAACACAATTTCCAGTAACTTTATAATACTTATCATTGATTTCAATGATGTACAGCACCAGCATCACTCACAAATATGCTCATCCACCCTGCTTGTTGTGGGGGAAGCCTCAAGACAGGAAAATGGAAGTGAAGGAGGAGATGGAGAGGAGGGTCTAGGAAAAGCAGAAAAAAAAAATGCGTAGTCATGTGCCTAGGGGAACTCCAGGACCTGTTTTCAAACTAGCAAATCAACAATTAATATTTAAAGAAGAAATAAAAGCCAGGTCAGCAGAAAATGTGCTCTGGAAGTAACTATAAAGGCAATTTTATTGATGCTTTCATTCTGTCGACCCATTTTTATGGACTTTTATTGCAGGATACCTTTAGATACCCACACAGGGGCATCATTTCAAAAACCTTAAGAAAATAAAATAAAATAAAATTTCAAAAGCCAGTGAATATTTTATCAGTATTCATTAAGATCTAAACAATAATGATGAGACCCATCCAAATCCATGAAACTTGGAACTGCTCCTTTGAGCCAGAAAAATGCCACAGGGGCTTTGTCAGAGTAACAGAGCCATTTATTATTATTGCAAGCATGTTCAGGCTGAGCAGAAGTTACCGCTGTCATAAACAGAAGTGTATTGTATCCATCTCATTCCCTTCTATTTAGAAGAGTTAGAGAGGAAAAAATACACAGACTTTCACCTACTTCCCCCGTCCCCAAACTGTCATATTATAAGAAGCTGCACCTGATCCATCATGTCACACTCTGCGATGTAGCAGCATGGTCAATGCAATCCAGTGTAAGCCAGCCAGGGGAAGGATATAAACCACCTGGGACTACTAGAAATTAATGAAGTTCAGGGAAAATCAACCACTAAAGAAACCATCACTGCCAGAAAAAAATGAAATCCAATGTGCTTTTAATTGTTGCCAATTGCCAATGTTCAAGAGAAATGGAAATGGAAATTTCTCCATCATGTGTTGAAAAAACAGTACAAAGCCATTGTGACATTCATGTAACTAAGACCAGAATCTGTGAATAAGGTCACACGGCACTCCTATATCTACTCATGAAAAAACAATGTTACATTAAAAAAAAAAGCCTCAGGGCACAGTTTATTAATTATTAAATTACAAAAACCTAGCTTTAACACCAACATGAACAACTCTGTTAAATAGTGGCAACTGCTAATAGAAAAGGTGGTGGTCCCACACAGAACTCTGGTTTCTACAGATTCTCCCACAAATCCCAGGAGTCTCCTGGGACTCTGTGCAACCTCTGCAGGACTTGGTCACACAAGTGTACACTGGATATTACATACTAAAGCAACCCTTCCTCTTGAATCTGGCACTCCTACAAGGCGACACCTGATCTTTTCAACCCAACCAACCTCTTGTCGATCATCCTGATCTATATAAAGCACCTAGCTTGTATTCACTCCCTTCAATATCCATGCTATGACACTGGTCCTGAGGGTTTATCCATACCTGCTCTTCAGTATGGATTTCTTGCACCTGTCCTGGAGATGGACTGGCTCCCATTCACACATGCAGTAGGTTGGCCTTACTAGCAGCCAAACCCCCACCCAGCCGCTTGCTCACACTCTGACCTCAGCGGGCCAGCGTGTAGCCTAGGAATAACAGGAGTGAGAAAGCTCATGGATCAAGGTAAAGACAGAGAGATTGATTACCAATTACCACCTCAGGCAAAACAGGCTTGGCTTGGGGAAGTGAATTTATTGCCAATAAAAACATATATATTTAATTACTGATTATTGGGTATTGAGAAGCAAAAACTAAAAAAAGAAACAATGATTAAAACACCATGGGAAAATATCTCTCCTCCCCACTTCACCAGGTTCGACTTCACTCTTTCACGCCAGATGCCTCTTCTGTCCCCTGATGCTCCTCGTTACGATGCAGGTTGCACTCAGTCCTTTCAAGTGAGGCAGAAAGCAGTGGGAGCAGGGGGCTGTCATGGTCAGTACACAGCAGTTTCTCTCTGCCGCTTCTTCTTCCTCACAACTTTCTGCTGCTCCAGCATGGGTCCTCAATGAGCTGCAGGGGTTTTTCTCTGCCATGGCATCTTTTCCTCCTCTGACCTAAGTGTTCCCTCTGTTCTTTCTCATTCCTTTGACTCCCTACTTCTATATCTGTCTGGTATCTTTTGTGCTTTTTTAAGTATGTTTTCTCTGAGGTGTCAAGAGCTTTACTGATGGGTTCAGCTGTGTCCTGCAGTGGGTTCATTGTGAAGCCCGCCATGTCTGGCACAAGGCAGGTCCTGGCCTCTTCCCATGGAGGTTTCCCCAACAGCCCCTCACCCGGGGCTCTCACCAGCCCAAAACCTGGACACATACACCAACTAAAATACTACTCAATACTTAGCATCCTCCAGTCATTCTCATACTATCGAAAGTGGGCCCTGGCTCAACCTCTCCTGTTAATGCATGGGTACAAGAAGGGCCAGGATGTCTGGATGCAGCAGAATGCCACGTGGACAACCAGAGAATCTGATTCTCACAAAAATAAGAGGAGATAACCAAAGTAGCAGCCACTTTGCCAATGAAGTCTTGAGGACTAAGATACTGCAATGGTAATTATTATATAATTATTTGTATTAATAATGACATCATTATTATTATTATTATTATTATTGTTATTGTTATTATAAAATTATTAATTAAACCATACTGGTAGATTTCTTGCTACCTAGAGGGCTTAAAAGCCCTCAGTGAAGTAACTGTCCCTTTGCAAGGCACAGGATATACCCACGTGTAACTGAGGGATGTCTGCATAATGGTGTTACAGAAAGGCATCACTTCATTCTACCTTTGCTCAGACTTAGTCACACATTAATACTTTTGTACTAGAATCTAACCAGGACAGCATAATCCAGCTACTAAGTCTGTTCCCATTTATTACCTGGGTGTATGAGCTCAAGCCTAATGCTGTTTTAGAGCAGCTTTTAGATTAGAGGTGTGATTGTATGGCAAAGATTTATATCAAAACAAACAACCCCAACTCAGCCTGTCTTCATAGGGGAGTATTTTTTCTGCTTGCAGACTGACATAGTCTTTTTGAGTGGGGTTTTTTTTGGTAATGAATGATCTGCTTGAAACTACCTCTTAATAGGTATCTAACTTATTTATATAACTGCAGTAAAGACAGGAAATTGAAGCTTGAAAATATTCTTTCAAATTAATTTATATTAACAGAACTACCCATACAATTTTTTCAGTTGATATGGCTTATGCCAATCATGTTTGGGGGAGCTTTTCCCCCTTTTATTTCTTTTTGTTTCTCTCTTTTTTTTTTTCTTTTTTTTTTTTTTCCTCATGGGAGTATTCAGCAAAAGAAGGAAAAGGTTATCATTTAGAAATCCATTGTAATTTTAACCAAGCATCATAAAAGTCACTCAGTCTGTTGTTGTGGTAATGACCTGCATTGTCAGTGCATTTTAATTCAGATCTGATGTATTTAGCAGCACTATATTTTGTCAGCTGAAGCTCAATCTTTGAAATGTCATTATTCTGAGAACTGTGTAAGCGTATGTCATGGTTTAACCCCAGCCAGCAACTAAGCACCACACAGCCACTCACTCACTTCCCCCCCCAACCCAGTGGGATGGAAGACAAAATTGGAAGGAAAAAGGTAAAATTTGTGCGTTGAGATAAGAATAGTTTAATAGAACAGAAAAGAAGAAACTAATAATGATAATAATAACAATAATAAAATGACAGTAATAATAATAATTAAAGGATTGGAATACACAAAACAAGTGATGCACAATGCAATTGCTCACCACTCACAGACCGATGCCTAGTTAGTTCCCAAGCAGCGATCTGCCCCCCCTAGGCCAACTCCCTCCAGTTTATATACTGGACATGTAATCACATGGTATGGAATACCCCGTTGGCCAGTTTGGCTGTGTCCCCTCCCAACTTCTCGTGCCCCTACAGCCTTCTCGCTGGCTGGGCATGAGAAGCTGAAAAATCCTTGACTTTGCCTAAACACTACTGAGCAACAACTGAAAACATCAGTGTGTTATCAACATTATTCTCATACTAAATCAAAGACATAACACTATACCAGCTACTAGAAGGAAAATTAACTCTATCCCAGCCAAAACCAGGACAAGCAGCTAAACAGAAAAATAGGGGATATGTCCAGGTGCTTGTCTATAAGTAGTTGCTAAGTAGCTAGCCCTCTTTCTTATTCTGCTCTTATGTATCTGTAGCACATAGGTTTCGATGCAATTTTTGGAATAACAGATTTTTAATACATCTTAGTATTGTATTACAACAAATTATTACCTTCTTGTGAAAGTGGTAAGAAAACTAAATAGTCCACTTTTGATTGATTAAAGATGGTTCAATAATATAAAACAAATAAACTTTTATGTCAGTGTGAGTTTATACATTTATACAAATGTTTTTTTCTCTTTTTCAATACACATTGCCCACCTCTCCTAAGGACAAGCATTATTCTGGAATGATTTTCTCCTTTTCCTTTACTTTTGCTCCATATTCTAAATTTCTTGTTATTGGGGAAACTAATTTTATTTCTTCTATTTCTGTTACCTTATACACACACAAAAACTCACTCATTCTGATGGGCCAAGAATGAGGGTAGATAGTTTGCAGTCCAAGTCCTGTACATTAATTGCCCAGCAAGACTAGATAACAGACATAGACAATATTTCCCAACTGCTACCAACCAACACACTGCAAACCCTAAACTGCTGTGACTTACTTGAGGCCAAAATGGTGAGGGTTTGAGCAAAATATCTTCCACAGGACTCATCAGCTTGATCATAGAATATCCTGGTAGCACGGAGAAGGTGCAACTCTAGAACATGAGTGTCTCATTAGCACACAAAACATGTAATATAAAAAATTTAATCATATTTACTCCTATTGAACTGAGTTTATATTCTGGTCAAGAGGTCATCTGACCGGGGTGTCTCCCTCAGTTGCAGCTTCATAGTTGCCTTAGGCTATCATAAGCAAGGAGCATTTCTGAAGGGAGCAGGCCTTGCCTCCTCCATGCCCTCAGCTTGACTTTCTCACTTTCTCATACACCGGGATTCACACTCATGAACTGCGTAATACATGAAATGCACATTCACAACTGCATAATAAGGTAGATCAAGGATCTGCTGTGCTTTGGGTGCATGTCTGTGTGTATGTGCAGGTTAGTCTTTGGTTAGAGTCCTATGAATGTGCAAGGGAAAATGCAGAAACGTACACCTAGAGATGAAATGACGCAAACTTTATAATGCCACCTCCTTTTCTCACAATCATGAAATTGCAGTCCCAAGTTCTCACACATCTTTAAATATCTTTAATTCTGAATAATATCTTTTTTTTCTCCTTTCTCTTCTTTCTTGTTTTTCTTGTAATTAAAAACATTTCATCAATGCTGTGTAAAGCTTGATCTCACAAACTCATCCACAGGCACAACTGGTGGAGCAAAACACTGAAGGGAGTATAGGGATCTCTTTAACTAGCTTTATCATTAAAGGAAACTAACATGGATCAGCACTCTAAATCACCTAATTTCCATATTTGCCTTGAAAAATATGTATTAGGAGTGAAAATCTTTGTCAAATATTTTAGACAATGAGTCTATGCTAAATGACAGGAACTGAGAGTAATCCACAGAGCAACTGCATCGTTTGTTTTATGTACATACACATAAATCTTGTTACCAGGCAAACAATAGATTCTCTGCCAGTTGACTCCACATTAAATGGTTAGTAACTTTTGACTGGTCTCTCCAAATTATCTAAGGTTGTTCCATATTTTTGCTTGTTTGGTTTTTACGCTACTTACACTTACAAAATATCAAAGGCAACTTCACCAATCCAGCTCTATAAGTAGCGGGTAGAAATGAGTAGTACTACTGCTTCTCTGAAATAAGGCAACCCTTGGCTGCTGCCAGATTTTCTTGTCAGCTGTGGTCCGCAACCCTCTCCCAACCTAAGGCACCACAGTTTTACATCTGACCTGGCAAACCACCTTTGATTCCCTTTCAGAAATATTTCAGAGTTCAATTTATAGTTTTTTCTTGTGAAGCTTCTAGGCTTCTTCTGTACTATGTTGCTTAAAAATTAGAGACATTGCAGTATGATTTTTTTTTTTTTTTCAGATCCACTGTTGATTTTGTGCACTACTGATTCTAACCTTAAGTTAGAATGGAATTCAGCAGATTTCTTGGAATAAGATTTGTTTGGAAATGTGACCATTTATCTCTTCTTTTGATAACATTAAGCAAAATTGAAAGAAAAGATTGCTGTGACTTGTTTGTTGGTAAATAAGATGGCTGGAATTCCAAGGTAAGTATTTATTTTCAGTCTTTTACATACTCTACTGTTTATGAATTTAGTAACATTTCCATGCTTTAAAATTGATTTGGCTGTTCATGTGAACTTATTCCACTGTTCATGTTAACTTATTTCACTGAGTAAGCTGAGAGCAAGTTACTGATTGCACAGTAGACTTACAGGAAGAGTACCATGTGCTTTAACACCATATCGTTAGCCTAAAAATAATTGGTAAGATGGTAACCTCCTTTTCTTGTTAAGACTAGCTGAGCTCTTTCATAGAGATGAATAAGAGGTCAAAGTCTACTTCATCATTTCATGCTGTAGTCTTCTCTTAAGGGTTGTATATTTTCTAATTTCCAAAGTTCTAAGAAAGTATTACTCAGAGTACTCTACATATACTTGAAACCCAAACCATTTTTTTTCCCATTGTTCAAAAATTATATGACCATCAAACAAACAAGAAAGGACAAGACTAGCTAGATTGGAAAACAACAAACCAAATTATCTGACTCCAGCTAGTTCAGTCTGCTCATTCATCAACTCAGTCCCTGGGGACACATGACCCTGATGCACTACTCTTGTAACAGTTCCTCATTTAAAACAGAGACTGCTTCAAAGTTACTGTCTCCACTTTGAAACTTTGACTGTGTTTTGAGACTTTCTCCTACCACCACAGTCCATCTGGAGACAATCAACTGCATCAAGTGCTTTACCCCACTGCCAGGACTCTGAATGATCCAGCTCCAAGTTCTTGAAATGAAATTTGAATTTTCTATTACATGAGTGGTAATACCTGCTTGTCCTGATGGTTTAGCTACAACAGCATCTCCATCCAAAAAAAAAAAAAAAAGCCTTCCTCAGTTTGCCTTTTCTTTGTTTTGCTAACAGATGTAGAGACAAAGAAAATATTCCTCATCCTCCCTTAGAGTTTTTTTCTGGTGATAGCGTTTGGGTGCAGGGGTCAGTTTCATGATGAAAAACAGGCATTTTGCTTTGTCTCTAGTAGGGAGCATCAAAGACAACAGTTTGACTGACATATTATCTGCCTCCCATGTTTTAAGATTACTGGTATTTTGCTTCAGGGCATTTATGTTTAAAAATCTCAGCAGAGTAAAATCAGATAAGAAGGTACACAAAAATTTACTCTGAAGTTCTCATTAAAACCAAATACTGTAATCATGGAAATGAGAAAAATCTTTCTCCTCCTTGCACATTTAGCCATGCTTATCTAAAAACAATTACTAAAAAGACATGTTTTATCTGGAAAAAAAACTAGTTTGAAAACAATTCTTCTGACAGATCTGGGTTGCAATACAAATAACGTGAGTGTCATGTGACACAAGTCAACACTTCCTCATTGGAACTGATCAGTACATGGATTTTCAGCATTAATTTCAAACAAATTACTGAGTGGAATTGTGGGGGAAAGCAGCACACTGATTACTATAGTAGATCCCTTATTGTAAGGAAAAAGGTAAACTTAGTTGTGCTGAAGACACAGGTCTCCTCACCCTGAACTGCTCTTTCTACAACTTAGTCTACTTTTTATTCAGAACTGAATACCTTCTAATTGTACATCCTAATAAAAACTTAAGTAATTATTTCCAGTGACACTGTCATAACATCAAAATTATCTCTCTATAAGACCATATTCTTTTTCCTAAATTTCTAGAAAATTCAGAATATCTTTGCCCAGGATAGCAGAGGATTTTGTTAGCAGGAAAGAAGCTGAACCCAAAATACTCTTCATTTTTATAGTCACTATTCAATCCTTCCTTGCTTATATTTAATACATTCTTCAGCTGTATCGATGTTACATCCTATGTAATAAATAATTAAATGTTTTAGTTTGTTTTGACCTATCAGTCATTTCAAAGGGTTACTCAAAATTTCAGAGTCCCTCATATAAAGTATGAGAGGACTTAAAGGTTTTCACTCCTCTGCCTGAAGTAACATGCGTGGTGCTTTGCAACCATGTTTTGGTTTGGGGTTTTTTTTGTCTTTTTTTAAGGCAACCACTGTTGGGAGCCTTACTATAAAAAAACTGCAGCATGTTATTTTAAATTGCTATATAAACTGCACATATGTCACATTGAAAGAGCTCTATAAAATTAGAAGAACATTTCTGTAAATTTAGAAGAACATTAACTCCAAGGTAACTTAACCTAAACATAGAATTATCTCAGGACTGTCCAACTTAGCTAGCTTTTCTTCAGTCTCTTTCAGCTTCTCCAGAAATGGCTTATAACTCAGCTTCTTACACAGAACCTTTAATTTGTGAGTCCTTTTGGACCTTGTTTGCCTTCTCCATTTATTTTTCTCTCTCACTCAGTGTAGCTAAAAGGCAAGCAGTTATTGGGGAAACAAGAGTGAGTGGGCGGCCTGCCTCCTCATTTTCATAAAACTTTTATGAAAGAGCAGAAATGCCTGAAAATCCAGAGAGGCATGAGCACAGAGAGGATGTTGGAGCAGAAAGTCAAGCACTGGAACAAGATTGTATATGATCCCACTGTCCCACAAAGCTTTACTGTGTCCTGCAGATGATTTTCCCCAGACTGCTCTTTCTCTTTCAATTTAAAAATTTATCTTGCTGTCCTTTTTTCCCAGGCAACATGTCTGATCTTTCATTATTCCACACACAGACAGTTTCCTGTGCCTGAAATAAGCCCTATTAGCTCAATAAGCAATGCTGTGTAGAGCCTATTTTTTTTCAGTTTATTTTGTCTCTGAGTTCACAACATGTTGATAACATGTTGGTTCACAACAATTCCCAGTCCAGTTGAAGTTACATACTGTTGTCACTGATATCGTTTATTCCGCTCTACTATTAAAATCAGAGTACACTGCATATTGCTGCCTGATTAGAAGCCTGATTTTATTGTGGCGCCCACTAATAAATAATATGCAGGTATTGTTTATGTTTGTCTTCATTATAAGTGTTGAAACTCAAGCTAAAAGGAATGGAAATGTGCTTTGTGAAAAATTCACTGAAGACTTAATATCCATGAACCAAATTTGTAACCTAATAATAATGAAAAATTATGACTATTAAAGCTTAGGTTTGATTACTGTCAAACATTAAGTGACTACTACACCATTATGTAAAGGCTGAATATGGGCATGCACGCTTTTTATACTTCCACTAAACTATGATATTTTAGTTTTACAACTTACAGATTAAAAGCAATTGTGGTTCTTTTTTTTTTAAACTGTACCCTTTATTACAGCCAAGGAACCTAGTACTCAGATTTTACTCATGACTTTTATTTATTTTGCCTCTTAGTCCTTTATTTGATAATTTTTGTAAGATGTGAATTATTTTAGATACTTACCAGGATCACCCATAACTCCTGTATCTTGACACTTCTTTATGTCTCAGTCCTTTGACACTTCTATTCTTTAAATAAATAAATGAGCGATATGAACAATAAAAGCTCTCCAACTTGCTTAGTTCCCCCAAACCCAATAATCCATAGTGCTAAAATGCAGCAATATATGTAGTAGTTTCATTTGCATATTTTCACACCTATATTCTACCAGTAGTTACATTCACAATATGTTTACTGTTAGAAAAATATTCCAAAAATTTTGCTTTTCAACAAGATGTTTTGCTTTGAATTAGCATTTTAAATATTTTCCAATTTTGAATGTTGCATTTTAATTGCATGCTGAAGTAATACAGCAAAAGAAATCTTTGGCTCCTTTATTAAAAGCTTGCAAATGCAATTAGATAGGTAGTTTAACCTTATTTACGGGGGGTGGGGGGGAAAGGGGTCTCTGCAGCTTTATTTACCTAAATTTATCACAGAATCATAGAATGGTTTGGGTTGGAAAGGACATTAAAGATCATCCAGCTCCAACCCCCCTGCCATGGGCACCTTCCACTAGACCAGGTTGCTCAAAGTCCCATCAAAACCTGCCTTCAACACTTCCAGGGATGGGGCATCCACAGCCTCTCTGGGCAACCTGTTCCCGTGTCTTACCACCCTCACAGTAAAGAATTTCTTCCTCATAGCTAATCTAAATCTACCCTCTTTCAGTTTAAAACTGTTACCCCTCGTCCTATCACTAAAATCCCTGTTAAAAAGTCCCTCCCCATCTTTCCTGTAGGCCCCCATTTAAGCACTGGAAGGCTGCTATAAGGTCTTCCTGGAGCCTTCTCTTCTCTAGGCTAAACAACCTCAACTCTAAGCCTATGCTCATAGGAGAGGTGCTCCAGCCCCCTGATCATCTTCTTAGCCCTCCTCTGGACCTGCTCAAGCAGGTCCATGTCTTTCTTATGTTGGGGGCCCCAGACCTGAACATAGTAGTCCAGGTGGGTTCTCCTGAGAGCAGAGTAGATGGGGACAATCACGTCCCTTGACCTGCTGGCCACACTTCTTTTGATGCAGCCCAGGATGTGATTGGCTTTCTGGGCTGCAAGTGCACACTGCTGGCTCATATTCAGATTTTCATCCACTAATACCCCCAAGCCATTCTCCACAGGGCTAGTCTCAATCCACTCATTACCCAGCCTGTGTTTGTGCTTGGGATCGCCCCAATCCTTGTGCAGGACTTTACATATGGCCTTGCTGAACTTCATGAGGTTTTCACAGGCCCACCTCTCAAGTCTGTCAAGGTTCTTCTGGATGGTATCCCCTCCTTTCAGTGTGTTGACAGCACCACACAGCTTAGTGTCATCAGAAGACTTGCTGAGGGTGTATTCAGTCCCACTGTCCATGTCACTGACAAAGACGTCAAACAACACCGGTCCCAATACCAACCCCTGAGAAACGCCACTCATCACTGGTCTCCACTTGGACATCAAGTCATTGACCGCAACTCTTTTGAGTGTGACCATCCAGCCAATTCCTTACCCACTGAGTGGTCCATCCATCAAATAGATGTCTCTCCAATTTAGAGAAAAGGATGTAATGCAGGACAGTGTCAAATGCTTTGCATAAGTCCAGGTAGATGACGTCCATTGCTCTTCCCTTACCCACCAACACTGTAACTCCATCATAAAAGGCCACCAGATTTGTCAGGCATGACTTGCCCTTAGTGAAGCCACGCTGGCTGTCACCAACCAGCTCTGTTTTTTCCGTGTGCCCTAGCTTAGTTTCCAGGAGGATCCACTACATGATTTTGCTGGGCACAGAGGTGAGACTGACTCGCCTGTAGCTCCCTGTTTTTTGGGGGGGGGGGTCCCATTTTAAAAATGGGGGTTATATTTCCCCTTTTCCAGTCAGTGGGAACTTCACCAGAGTGCCTTGCCTTCTCAAATATGATGGATAGTGGCTTAGCCACTTCATCTGCCAGTTCCTTCAGGAACTGCAAATGCGTCTCATCAGGTCCCATGGACTTGTGCACCTTCAGGATCCTCAGATGGTCTCAAACCTGATCTTCTCCTACAGTGGGCAGATCATTCTCACAGTCCCTGCCTTTGCCTTCCGTGACTTGAGCAGTGTGGCTGCAGCACTTGGCTGGTGAATACTAAGGCAAAAAAGTCAAAGAGTACCTCAGCCTTCTCCATATCCCAGGTAACCAGGTCTCCCGTTTCCTTCCAGAGTGTGCCCACACTTTCCCCAGTCTTCCTTTTATCACCAAGATACCTATAGAAGCTTTTCTTGTTGCCCTTGACATCCATGGCCAGATTTAATTCTATCAGGGCTTTGGCTTTCCTAACCTGATCCCTTGTTCCACAGACAATTTCTCTGTATTCCTCCTACCTGTCCTTGCTTCCATCCTCTGTAGGCTTCCTTTCTGTGTCTGAGTTTGTCCAGGAGCTCCTTGTTCGTCTATGCAGGCCCCCTGGCATTTTTGCCTGACTTCCACTTTGTTGGGATGCATTGCTTCTGAGCTTGGAGGAGGTCATCCTTGAATATTAACTGGCTTTCTTAGGCCCCTCTCCCCTCCAGGGTTCTATCCCATGGTACTCTTCCAAGCAGATTCCTGAAGAGGCCAAAGTCTGCTCTCCTCGTGTCCAGGGTAGTGAGCTTACTGTGCCCCCTCTTTGTTGCCCTAAGGATCTTGAACTCCACCATTTCATGGTCACTGCAGCCAAGGCTGCCCTTCAGCTTCACTTTGCCCACCAGCCCCTCCCTGTTGGTGAGAACAAGGTCCAGCATAGCACCTCTCCTTGTTGGCTCTTCCATCACTTGGAGAAGGAAGTTGTCATCAGCACATTCCAGAAACCTCCTGGATTTCTTATGCCCTGCTGTGTTGTCCCTCCAACAGATATTGGGTAGCTGAAGTCACCCATGAGGACCAGGGCTTGTGAACGTGAGGCTGCTCTGATCTGTCTATAGAGGGCCTTATCTGCTCAGTCTTCCTGGTTGGGTGGCCTGTAGCAGACCCCCACTATAATGTCACCTGACCCTGCCCTCCCTTTAATCCTGACCCATAAACTCTCAGTTGGCTCCTCATCCATCCCCAGGCAGGGTTCCATGCACTCCAGCTGGTCATTGACAGAGAGCAACACCCCCTCCTTGTCTCCTGTGCCTGTCTTTCCTAAAGAGCCTGTATCCTTCCAATGCTCCAGTCATAGGAGCCATCCCACCGCGTCTCCACAATGCCAATAAGATCACAGCCCTGCAAGCATGTGCACGCCTCTAACTCCTCTTGTTTATTCCCCATGCTATGTGCATTTGCATACAGGCATTTAAGTTGGGCCCCCGATGAAGCTGACTTACTGGCTGGAGTGGCTGGAATTTCTTTGTGCTGCTCTTCAGGTGCTCTCCTGCTGATCTGTGATCCCTCTCCAGGTTCTGGGTGTCTATTGCTGGCACTGGTGTCAAACTGGTAAGAGTGGGATGGATTGAGGTTCCCCTTCCCTGGCAACATTAGTTTAAAGCCCTCCACCAGCTTGGTAAACCTGTGATTGAAGATGCTCTTCCCCTTCTCTGACAGGTGGACCCCCTCAGCCCCCAGCAGACCAGGTTTCCCAAAGCTGGTCCCATGGCCTAAGAAGCTGAACCCCTGACTGTGGCACCAGTCCCATAACCGTTTGTTGATTCACTAGATTTGACTGGCCCTTTCAAACCCCTGCCTTTTGACTGGGAGGATAGAGGAAAAAACTACCTGCACTCCAGAGTCCCTTACGGCTGCTCCCAGGGTTCTGTAATCCTGGATACTCCTCAGTCGGCTCCTAGCTGTATCACTGGTGCCCACGTGAAACAACAGCAGCGGATAATAGTCAGTGTACTGTAGGAGACTTTGTAGTCTCTCGGTGACATCCCTGATAGGAGCCCCCGGTAAGCAGCACACCCCTCTAGAGAGTGCGTCAGGTTGGCAGATGGGTGCCTCCGTACCTCTCAGAAGAGAGTTGCCTACTACTATCACCCATCGCCTTTTCTTAGTTGTGCTGGTTGTTACACGGGGAGCAGATCGGGCTGCCTTACTCAGCTCCAATGTCTCTGCTGATGTGATGGGTCTTTCGTCTGCAGAGCGGTGAAGTGGTTCTGCAAGGGCACCTCAGGCTTCGGTAGAGGTCCCTTCCTCCAGCTGGTCTTTGCCATTGCAAGCTTCCCTTCTTGTGCATTATTGGTCCCCCTCCCTTCTGTGTGTGCTGGTGGGGGAGTTTTTGGCTATTTGGCTGTGGGCTGTGGGTCCCCTGCAGACTGTGCTTGGAACCAGCTATCTAAGCCCTTCTGAGCCTCCCTGATGTTACACAGCCTTCTCACTGCCTACTGCAGCTTAGCCACCTGCTGCAGGAGGTCCTCCACGTGGGCACACCTTTTGCAGGCAGGTCTGCTGCCTGTCCCTGCCCCAGGAGAAAGGTCTAGGCACTTCCTGCAGTCTGAGGTCTGCACTGCTGCCTCTCCCTCCAGCAGCTCCGTCTGGGTTGAGGCATCAGCCACCGCTGGGGTAGATGGTACAGACCCCCCAGCCGGAGCTGCAGCCTTTGCTGTCGGGTGAGTGCCCACCATTCTGCCTTGAGGGTCAGGTAGATGGGTGCCCAGGGCCTGCACAGGTGGTCACAGAATGGTGCCTGGCTGCTGGGTTATGTGGACTTCAAGCCTCTCCACTCGTCCGGTGGAATGCCCTCCTTTGACGAGGCGCCCTCCCGTGCCAGCTGCTGTGCCAGGCCCTGTTTGCCCACTCTGGTGGAGGGCTGCCCTTGGTGGGAGTTGGGGGCGATGGCCGTTAGTCCTGCCCCCCCACACACCTCATCAGCAGCTTGCCCTCCTGAGAACTGGTGGGTCTTCTTGCCCTCTGAGGGTTTCCCCTGCTCAGGACAGCGCCCTGTACGCCATGATCCCATGCCCCACTGCAGAACATGCCTGCACTGGAGCTGATTGCCTCAGCATTTATTATAAACAATAAATTTGAACTGTGGGGGCCTGTCTTTATTCAGGATGACCCTGGGGAAAACAGTCAAGGTTTACCTCTCCAATTTTCCCTAAGGGTTACTGCTAGGCTGTTGCAGGTGAGAATTAAGGTAAGAAATACCTGATGTGGCAGGAGATCAATAACGTTGAGTGTTCCTGTGTAGCCTAGTTGCTGGATGCACTTGCTGGACACACATTGCTGACTCACATGCAGTCACGCCTTCAAAGGGGCACATTTGCCTTGTAAATTTACAACCAGGACTTTTGGATCTAGCTACAGCCAGCCTGCAGGGCTCCCTTCATTCCAGTCAGGAGCTGGAAAGGATGATCTTTCAGAGCACTCAGTCTTTCACAGCTCCAATGAGAAAGCAGAAAATGCTTTGAGTAAAAAATTAGCTTAAAAGGTAACTTTTCAAACAACAAAAAGTTTAGTATACAGGAAATGCTTCCTGAGAAAAAGAAAAAACACAGTTTCTGTAATGAAGTGCAAGAGGGAAGATGAATAAATATCATGAGGAACAGCATGAGCGAAACCATAGCTGTTGAAAGGAGATGTAAAACAGCAGCAAAGAGGAGTGAGAGGATGTGGAATCAAGATAGAGTTTAGGGTAAGTAGTAGCTACCTAACTTTCAAAGCTCAAACCTAAGATTGTTAAAAAAAAAATATCCATTAGCAAAAAGGTTTTAGGTCAGCAAAATTAGTATCTGCACACACATCTGTTTGCTAATATGTACAACTATTCACCCTGGGAACTGAGAGATGAACACTTCTTTAGGTGCAGGATTTGTTCCTATAACAGAAAATTGGGTTCAAGGACTGAGACTGCAGAGGAAAGTTACATGGACACTTTGATTTCTAAAAGATATTTAAAAATTAAGGAAAACATCAATATTGTGGTTTTCTGAGTTTTCTTAACAAAGCAAAGTCCATTCAGGATTTTATTCACTTTTAACCATGTTATGACATCTGACTTGTTTGGTGTCTGACTGGGCTGAGGATCCCTTTTTGCAGTACTTCACCTAGCTTTGGTGCTGGCAGATTAAGGTCTAGAGTTAAAAAACGTGAGTAATACCTTAGTCTTTTTAGGCTTTCTTCTATTCCTGATATGAAAAGAGGAGAAGAGGTCATTGGAAGACCCAGGATAAATTTATGAAACTTGATAAAATTCAGAGTGTGGAGTCCTAATATACATGAAAAGCCAGAATTATTACTGAAGGCCTTCCCAACCTTTACTTCTAAAACTGATGTATCATGCAAACTATTCACAAAAATGTAAATATTTAAGAAATAAACCTTGCCAACTCTATTGGCTTTGTGTGGCAACATGGGGGGGAGGTTACATGGGTGGCTTCTGTAAGAAGCTGCTGGAAGCTTCCCCTGTGCCCGACAGAGCCGATACCAGCCAGCTCTAAGATGGACCTGCCGCCGGCCAAGGCCAAGCCAACCAGTGATAGTGGTAGTAGTGCCTCTGTGATAACATATTTAAGAAGGAAAAAAAGTTGTGGGACACACAGAAACAGCAGCTGGAGAGAGGAGTGAGAATATGTAAGAGAAACAGCCCTGCAGACTCCCAGGTCAGTGAAGAAGGAGAGGGAGGAGGTGCTCCAGGTGCCAGAGCGGAGATTCCCCTGCAGCCCATGGTGAAGACCATGGTGAGGCAGGCTGTCCACCTGCAGACCATGGAGGTCCACGATGAAGCAGATCTCCACCTGCAGCCCAGGGAGAACCCCACACTAGAGCAAGTGGGTGCCCAAAGGAGGCTGTGACTCCATGGGAACCCCACGCTGCAGCAGGCTCCTGGCAGGACCTGCAGATCTGTGGCGAGAGGAGCCCACGGAGCAGGTTTTCTCTCAGGACTTGTGACCCCGTGGGGGACCCACACTGGAGCAGTGTGCTCCTGAAGGACTGCACACCACGGAAGGGACCCATGCTGGAGCAGTTCATGAAGAACTGCAGCCCATGGGAAGGACCCACATTGGAGAAGTTCATGGAGGACTGTCTCCCGTGGGTGGGACCCCACGCTGGAGCAGGGGAAGAGTGTGGAGTCCTGCCCCTGAGTAGGATGAAGAGGCAGAAATAATCTGTGATGAACTGACTGTAAACCCCATTCCCTGTCCCCCTGCACTTCTGGGGTGTGGGGTAGGTAGAGAATCCAGGAGTTAAACTGTGCCTGGGAAGAAGGGAGGGGTGGAGGGAAGGTGTTTTGAGATTTGGGTTTATTTCTCATTACCCTACTCTGGTTGATTCATAATAAATTGAGTTAATTTTCCCCAAGCTGAGTCCGTCTTGCCTGTGACAATAATTGGTGAGTGATCTCTCCTGTTCTTATCTCAACCCATGAGCCCTTTGTTATATTTTCTCTCCCCTGTCCAGCTGAGGAGGGGGAGTGATAGAATGGCTTTGGTGGGCACCTGGCATCCAGCCAGGGTCAACCAACCACACCAACTTTCGGACTTTTGCATACTATGTCAAAAATTAATCCCATTGAAACCAGTAATAAGGCCCCTGTGGGCTCATATGGTAGCAGATTGGTTCTTTTTTACTGCTAATTTCCCTGACTCCATTTTATTATACTATTGTAAGGCTATTTTTTGACAGATGGTGAGGCTGATGAGCATTTGTCACACTTCAAGTAGAGCTTGCCTTATATATATACATATGTATATGTAAAACCAAAGTTAACTTAAAAGCATAGCTGTAAGGCCCTATTCAGAGCACAAATTCCGTGTGTTTTCTGTAGACTGACAGCTTGTGGTAATACACAGACAAGGGGGGAAAAAAAAACCACATTTGTAAATAAATGACAGATTGTTTCTCTCTCATTTTCCTGGAAAGCTGACTTCTAGGAAAAGCTGAGTCAAGCTTGAGGTTGTAAATGAAATGTATTAAAAAAAGAAGAGTCATCTTGATACAATAAAAGACTTCATCTGTCATTAAAGCAAATAGTATGCTTATTAAGACTGTGTGACATCTTACAGATAGTACTGGAGCAGACTAAGTAACATAATGCTCCTAAAATGAATATCCTCACTAATGTTCATGCTACTGTGTCATAATGAAACTTCATGAAGATGAATACCGCACTGATTCTTCCAAAACATCAGGGATGATAAACTATTAATAGAGGAAAAAAAGGCCAACGTTCAGTTCACATCAACTGGTATCACTCCAATAAAAATATTTTTGAGAAAAGTACTTTGACAAGAAAAAAGGCCTGACATTTTAATGTTAGTATGGTTATGGTTAGGTGTAGATTATCTTGATTATATATAAGATGTTTTAAAATCTGCAGAACCAGAAACATGAGCGATACTGTAAATTTCTACATAAAATTTACACTTAATCAGGCCAGAAAGAGGGTGTAAAATATAAATTTCCCACTAGAATATTTTGCAAGCTAGCAACAGGTCTCCTTTTTGATTTAAACTCTACTACTACTTGCACTGAAATTTTCAACATCAGATTCCTACTGCAAGAAGCAGTAGCATTTGTGGTTCAGGAAAAAAGTCTTTAATTATAAGATCAATTTAGATATCAGTGTTTGGAAATATAATATGCAGTAATCAAGAAAAAGTTTATGTTAGAATGAAATTTTCAGATCATTATTTTACTTTTGGATGATGTTTTTACAAAGAGGCTTTTAGAAGAGTCATAATCTCCATACGAATTACTATGGGGTTGTTCAGGGCCTCAGTATATGCAATTTCCAGGATTTTTTTTTTTATTGCCAGAAGAATATATAGCAGCCATTATAGACTGGATAATCCACCCCATAAGCTTCCCCCACTCATCTGTCATGAAAATTATTGGGATGTTAATTTTCAGAACTGAAAATTGTCTGGAAGATAACAGAAAACTGTGAAGCACTGAGAGAAGTACCATTTCATCAAACAAATCTACATCAAATTATGGTGGGAGAGGGAAACTAGAACAAGGTATTGAAACTGTAATTAACAAATGGCTTTACATTCCTTCAAGAAAGTCGCAGTTTGAAATAACCTTTCTTAATGAAAATTTCACTTGAGAAATAGTGTTGTATCAATCCTCCTTGACATTTATAACAATGACAAAATATCCTCATGTGTTTTCCTATGTGATATTGTTTAAATGGCATAATAAATACTGTCATACGGCCCTTCTGTGTACTAACAGAAAAGTCAATCCTTTGTTCCGTGCATGACTGCATTTGCACATTATAGAACTATGAAATATTTACAAAGGGAAGGTTAAATCAATACAGCTTTAAAATTTGCACTGCTGTCTCCTGGGACTTATATCATCTTGATTTAATGAAGTAAAAGGAGGGAGAATGTTGACACACAGAAAAAAAATATTTCGATCCCCCTTTGTTGTACATACAGAGGCTATTAAAAGTAGAGTTTTCTGGTGATTCATGCTGTAATTAATTATTACACCTTTTGTGTTCAGGCTATTATTTGAGTTGTCTCATTTGCAAAACATAGAAACTAACTATTAAGCAAAAAAGAAGGAAGAAATGAGATGCATTCAACAGAAAAAAAAAAAAAAATTGCTTCACCAGTGCTGATTATTAGTGGATTTAACATATAAACCATTCTTTGGGCTAAAAGAAGAAATACATTTAATTTAGCAGAGTTTCCTATAGACTGCGAATGAAAAACAAAACAAACAAACAAAAAGAACATGTCAAGACAATGTGAAGTCTGTAATTAAGGGAGCATATATTTATGAATATATGGTCTTATCTGGTTGCTTGGGTACTTAGACTCATAAATCAAATTAGCATAAATTACTGTTGCACACACACATTTTTCAGATCAATTCCACAGCAGGGCAGGAATATACCCATTGCTATTCATTAAGGTCTCGCTTCATCTATGCAAGAATGGCTAGCTTTCTTTTTTAATTTTGAATGCAGCTGGATGAGGTATCCACAGCATATCATTTATTTGATAAATCTAGGGAGCATAACTTTGTTTAGGTTTTTTTCTGCAAAGAGACTTAGATTTTTCTAAATAAAATTCGTCCATTAACAAGAATTGTTTAAGATTATGTAGAAACATCTTTCAGAATCTGTTGTTTGGCAACTATTAGCTGCACATTTTTACAATTCGTTCATTCCCACTCATTATTTATGGAGTATAAGAACTTATGTCACAGTTCTGCTTTTTGGTTATATTAAATGACCTTTTAATAAACTAGAAGAAGGAAGTCATAGTGTTCTTTTAAAACCTTTTAAAAACTTACTAATTATTATCATTTGCAAACATTAATTTGGAATCTGTTATTGTGGAGACAGGAAAACCTCTTACATTTCTTCCAGCTCTTACTAGCAATTGAAATTGATAGCAAGTAAAATTCAGAAGAAGGTGTGACTAACACGCTTAATTTAATTCACTCTGTGGACTTTGATGACTTCCAACTGCAGTACCTGTGGTATAATCCTAACCAAGTCTGAAGTTACTAGTTAGATTCAAAAAGTTTTTTGGAAACAACAGATAGGCCTTCTCACGGGATAGAAGTTTAGCTGGTGGGACATTTATTTTGCGGGCTGCTGTGAGTGAAGGAGATATGCAGCAGGAAAGAATTTAATAAGCGCAACTGAGGGGCGTGTTTTAAAAGCTCTGCTTGGGAAGCAAGGTGTTAGGTGGTCATGACTGCTGGGAATCACACTATTGACCAAAACCTATTTACCAATGCAAGTGTTTTCCTCTCCTGGGCTGTCCCATAGATATGACCGCAAAGCTGCTGGAAGCTATGAGCAACCATAGTGATTTCTGGCCTGTTGCCCACCTGCATCCATCGTCTAGCACCTCTTCCGGCTGTATCCCAGCCTTTGGGTTCAGCAGCTATCAACAGCTCTCCACTCCTCCAACCAGGATAAATTCCACAGAAGGTCACCCAACCCTCTGTTTTCTTTCCTTGCCTCAGATTTCTGTCTAAGCAGCTTTAACTATCCCATGGAATTTATTCAGGTGAGTGTCTATTCATTAAAAAACATTAGGATGCCAGAAAATGTTGCACGTGTTGCTTTAATTTAGCATCCTGCAAGTACACTCTGAGTGTATTTAATTATATGATATATTACCATTACATTATATACACCATAAAAAGTAGTCATCAGCCATGAAACTCAGAGCTTGCAAGCCACCAAACAGGCACTCTTTTGCAAAGGCAAAGATATAATCCAATGTATAAAGCAGTTAGGTCCTGTCCTTTACCACGCATTTCTTCTCGTAGTTCTTTGTCCCTTGCACAAAACATCTTCCAAATTTTGCAGTGAATAAGGTTAGCATATTATATATATTTTTCATGACAAAACTTTGCTTTATTCTGATATGTGATAAGTTTTAGGAAAAGGTCTTGTCAGAGAACAATATGTTTAAGAAGAATTTAAGAATGTATCACAATGCAAAAAAAATAGGTTGTTGGCACAAGCAACCTTAAATTGGGCATTTTCTTAATTTTAAACACTTCTTCAATCTGTCCTGATTTATCTTTTTTTTTTTTTTTTACAGTAATATAAAACTTGCCAAAAGATATGCCATGGAAAGGTATTAAAACTTAAGAACATTTGTATCATGGGAGGCCATGGAGTTTCTAAACTTTAATGCTTTCAGAATAGGACGAAAAAGTCACAGTGATTTCACTCAAAACAAAGTTATTCTTGTTCTGTTTCTCTTATCTTTCTTATTTTATACTGTTTCTCAAGAAAAACAACAAAGTGTGTGTGTGAGCTATTTCTCAGCACACAAAACTGGTTGCATTTTATTTTACAACACCTGCAGTAAGGCTGTATTGCAAAGTAACCCTATAGTATTGGGACATGCTACAAACTAAAGGTGCAACTTGGAGTTGTGCTGGAAGACATGGAATTAGTTATTTCTGACAGCCCTGTTTGATAGATTAAGTCGAGGAACATGAATGTGAATATGATGAGCTGCCTGTTCTGGTGTATTGACCTGGTCAAGAAGAATTTGATACTATCAGCTATCTAGAAAAGGAATAACAGGGACCTAGAACAAGATAGTTGATTAGAACAAGAGAAACCTTACATAATGGAACACAGCAGAATGACAGACTGGTTTTAGTCCTTAAAAACTATATATGTGGCGATCTCTGCAGAGACACTTGCTTCTGGTTGCACAAAGGAAGATACAGGTAAAGGGAGAAGGATATTGATAACCTCAGTATTACTGTGGCACCCCTTTACAGGCCCATGTAGGCTCAGAAACTTGCAAAAACATGGCACTGCAGGTTCTCTCTAACACACCAAACCTGGAAGAGAACTCTACAAAATGGTCCAGAACTTTCCCTGTGCGACAGAATTGTCTTTAAGGTTTCCACACACTGGATCACTAGAGACCATTCCCTTCAGATCTGATTCAAATCAGAATCACGAAGCCCAGAGTAAGCAGTGAAATCCAAACCATGGACAGTCTCTTGGCCTTAGAATAAGTGTGAAATATTATCAGGGACAATATTGTGAAATAAAAATAAATCAATATTCAGTGACACTAAATTAGTTTGGTTCTAAGGCAACTGAAAAATCTATTTCCCTTTTGTTTGATTAGCTGTAATACAGAGAAGATTGTTCTGGAAAATGAATAAACTAAGCTTTGAGATAGCAATTCTTTTGATAATCAAATTTACTCTGTAGTCTGATAAAGTATTGGTATCTTCATACAAAAAGGTGTGATTCCATCTCTTATACCACAGATTACCAGCAAAACTTTATAATGAAATTTTTCACACAGGTTAGGTCGTTCTAAAGAGTTGTATGGTTTAAGAACATGAATTGAAAGAATAAAAAACCTGATATTTTAAAATGGACTACGTAGAAAGTTTGAGGAGTCTCTCAACCAAAGTTTATTACTACTGAGAGGTCTGTAGTTACATTCTAAGAAGCAAGCTAGTATATTCTGTCTGGGTGATTTTACCTCTTCTGTTTCATGATACTTTGCCTTAAGTATAGCTGGTTCAGACTAAGAAGGTGTGTGTTGCTCTGTCTTTGAAAGTACTCCAAAGAGATAAAATGAAAGTTCAGCTAGAAATTTAAATTGTTCTGAATTCTATCTAGTTCCCCTGTTCTGTTCCCTATCTAGTGATTCGGTGGAAATATTTTTTTTAAATATTGGTTCTTACTTACAACGATGTAGATACTACCTGTTATCTGCCCTTTCCCAACACACACAGCACAGGTAAGCTCACTCAGGTGCACAGTATCACTTCTGCTCTGTGTATCAGCTGATATTAGGTGTGATGTTAATTTTACAGGTCAGGCATACAACCTATAAGACGTGATTGGGGAAGACCAAGCCATTTCACAAAAGGCCATTGGGCAAATCATAACTGGTTTATAACACTACATGCAGTTGTTAAGATTTGGATGAGGGACAAAAAGGCCTATTCTTCATGTCAAAATATTTTCAGTGGATCCACTAAGTGATGATAACATTTACTCAATGTTTTTGTGACCTTTCTGGGAAACAAGCTACAGCACCAAGCACTGACAACACAGTTTCATATAAGGAATTGCAAGTGAAGTCAGAAAATCTAAGTAAATCTAGAATGCACTACTGAATTGCTAGTAATAATCATTATAGCTGTGCTGTTGCATTTTATGCTAGCATATATGCAGAACACTTGACAGAAAAGATACTCCTCATACTCTACGTATTCATTCTCATTGTTATCATTAATTTTTTTTGTATTATTTTAGATTTCTCATACTGTGACAAACATGAGGATGTCCAAGTGTTGTACAGAAAAGATAGACTTAATTTTTAATTTCACTTATTAAACGTTAATCCTAGCAAATTGGGAGTTTGCTGTTTATGGATGATGAACAAAAAGTATCATAGGATGCCTTATGAAACAGCCTTAAAAAAGCATAATATTCAATAAAATAATACAAATAAATGCCTGTGGTGCAATGCGTTGATTCAAAAAAAAGAGGATTGCTGCTATGGACAATAGTACGCTGCGACATAAACACAGGTACTGAATTGAGCTGCTTGTTTTCAGAGAAACCAAGATTATACCTGTGAAAATGTTCCACTAAAATAATTTTGTCTTTCATATTAGAAGACTAATGTTAACATAAAATTTTCATATGAGTATTACTGTGCAATGTTGCTACTCAACATTATGTAATACTGTTTTTCACTTTACTGTTATTATACTGTTGCATTATGACTTTCTTAAAAGAAGAACGTATGAGTTGAAGACAACAGAAGGGCTGCAATTTAGGATTTGGGGAGTAGATCTGTAATGTTTAAGATTTTTGTAAAACAAAATTCCAGGTATATTGTTGATAAAAAAAAAGAAAAAAAAATATTATTTTATTTGCTGTGTTTTACCAGTAAGTGGTGATCATCAAGCTGTTACTTACAATATAATAACAACAATAATAACAATAATGTAGTTTTAACTGAGTTAAAACTGTACCTGATAGAGTGAATCCTAAGCCTGAATTTACAAGAATTTTGCTGCATTTTTTGAAAAAGAAGAAAAAGGAATAGCAAACACTAACTTACTTTGAAAAAAATGGTGCAAGCCTCCATCTCTCAAAAGAATGGAACTAACTGGTCAACATAATCAAAACCACCATTAAGTTTATTCTTTCTGTGCTATTTATCTGTAGGATCACCTAAAGTCACTTAAAACAACCAGTTGGAGTACCACACTGGAATTTACACTAAAACCAACCAGAGGACAGATTTGGTTGCACAGCCTGCACCCCTCTGTCACTCTGCCTGAAACAGCATCAGGGTGCTGCCACTCTAACTCTGTGGCAATGACAAAACCCACAACTATTAAAATGTCATGTCCCAATTTCACAGGATGACGACTCAGGTTTGCTCATTCCCAGGTCAGAATTAAGGTGAAATGACACCAAGGTTCCTTTAACTCACAAAACTCAACTTCTATTCACTCACAAGAACTGGCATGGTCACAACAAGAATTGCCATAGTAACTGGCATGAAACTACGTCAGTAAACTGTGTAACGTGCTAACCATACATAACCAAATATATACTACAAGCCTTGCTTATTTGGGGATCAGTTCAGGGAAGACAATAAGGAGAGCCCTCCTATTGACTCACGAGGTTCAGAGCGGACTCCCTTGCTTTCTAGACTCCTTCTCAGAGAGGAGCCCAGGGGCAGCTGGATCCGCTCCCAGTCCCAGACTTGGTCAACAGTTTATGTCTAAAGGGATGTGGTGTAGGGATCATGGGAAAAAAGAGAGAGAGACAGAGAGAGAAAAGAGTATAATTTCACCAGTCCTGGGTCCAGTGTTGGCCTCGCCAGCCGAGGGGTCCAGTTCTGGAGGGTGCGAGCACCCGGGGCTTCAGTTTGTGTCCTTTTATGATCTCCTTGCCCCTCCTTCAGGCAGGCACTCAAACTCATTAGGCTAATTAGGTGTCATGCTCAGTTTGTGCTTTCAGAACCTTCGGGAAATGGGTTGGTGGGCTTGGCTGTCATTTGGGCAGTAACTTCTCCCTCCCTGCAGGCATGACTGTTCTTTGATCTTTGGCCATGCAGGGTGAGCTGCCCCACTCAGCGGGTCAGAAGAGGGAACTGCGCACCCTCTGGCACAGCACGGCACAGCCTCCGTGCCCTGTTGCTGACTGACTTCTCACCTGCCTGCAGGGTTCGTTGTTAGGCAGAGTGTGCCGTTGTGCAGAACTTGCCCCACTCAAATATTTCATTAACTCTTTCAATCTCTGACACAGCCACAGGCAAGAACTGCCAAAATTTAACACTCTGAGGCATTTATTCAGGAAAGTAAGCCTGGTATGAAGCACAGGAAGATGTATGTTGGCTGATGACCACACAGATAAAACAAGGGCTGCTAGACTGCTCAGTAATGTTTATTAGAAGGTTAGTAATGCAATATTGATACTTCACTGAAATATAAGGGCAACATTCTTATTATCTCCAATGTAGTCAAGACAGTATCTGAAGTTTGCAGTAGCTATACACTGCATTATTTGAAATAGCATAGTAGTATCAAAAACTCCCTTAATCTTTTATCTCCTTCTTAGTTTTACCTACTTAGATTCTGTATTTCACAATGCCTGCTCTCCCCTCACCTTCTTCTCCTTTCCTTGAGATACGAATTAGAGTTAAAAGCACTCTGAACTTCCTGGGGTCATGCTCTGAAATTGCTTTTAATTAAATCAATAGATCAATAAATAACATTGTGTTGTGATTATGACTCACAAAACAACTGAAGCTATATTTCCTCACTTTCATAATGTCAACCCATCATTCAAAGATGATAAAAGTAAAAGCTATAGAAGCTGATTCTGTGTACTTGCAGAACAATTGAAAGAAAATAATTCCCTGTTCTCAAAAGTCTCTGTGACTGAGATGATTTGTTATAGAGGTTTGGAATATTTTTTTTTTTTAAAGTTCATGTGAATTTTGCTTAGTATTCCTTTTATTATTATTTTTTTAATCTATTCAGTCCAGAAGGGGTAAAAAGCAAAACTTACAACAACAACAACAAAGGAATGCAAAAACATATTCAGAAAATTAAGCACATACTTAGAAAATAAATATTAATCCATCAAATTTAGCCCAGAAAACAAATAATTTATCTAAAAAGCAGAATGCTTTTCCCCTGACCACAGGCTGCACACACATTCCACAAGATACCTGACAACTGGTCAGTTGCTATGAATAAGAAAATATAAAAGCAGCTATAGAAAATGTCTTCTGTGTCTTCTTAAAAAGAGGAGAGCAAGGTTCATTTGAACCAGTAACCTTGTGCCTATACTAAATGGAGCAATAAGGGTCAACTGAGTAAGAAATAGGCTTGGAGACTACTGCCATCTAGGAATCCAAAGCTTTCCATTACCTCAAAGACTGCTGACATAAAACCAGTATTTTTTTCCTGAAAAGAAGTTTATTAAATGTTCTTGGTGAATTCATTGCCCTACTCAAGTATAGAGAAGTTTCACCATTTAGTTCAGTGGATCTTCAGAAAGAGCTTTTTATCAGAAAGTTGTGTGATATACAATATAGAAACACAAACCGGATAACCACGAAGATATCTACCTGTGTGATTGTATTAGAAAAAGAAACAACAGAGCACTCTGCAGAAAACCATGCAGAAACATAGACAAAATTGATGATTTTGGAGCTATTTCACTGTTTTCTGAATCTCTCTCCTGGTGACTGAAGGTCTGCTCTAAAGGCAACTGGTAACACCTATATACACTCACTCTGCTTCTTTGTGCATGTCACCCATGAGCAGCTAAAACCAAAGATCCAGTCTAAATTACATAATAATCTCTGAACTACGAATTAAATAGTCATGAAAGTTATCCTGATCAGGAGTAACACTTTAAGAGAGATGTTCACAGAGGAAGGCCACAAATGTCTGAAAGCCTCTCTTCCTTCTGCAGCAACAACCTATTCTTCTTTCAAACTGCTTGCTACCTCTGGTTGTCTAGATGGATCTGTTTGAAATTAGTGAGATGAACCAATGAACCATCACAGCTCTGTATAGAGGGCAGCCATGTAAAAGCAATTATATTACTGAATCCGGCATAAAGGTCTACAAGCCTAAGCACTTATTTTCCATCAGATTAAAAACAATCATCACCACTATTCTTTCTAAAACAGTCATCCATTGACCACTTCAACCCTAGTGTGCTGAAACCAGATTCTCTCAACTTTATAACTTACATGCCATGAGCTCAGGTAAGGCTTAACTTTCCAAAATTCTCAATGTTCAATTGAGTATCACTTTCTAAGCACTGGCTCAGCCAAGATACAACATCACTAGGAAGTCAAAAGTTATTTGTAAACTTACATACAAACCCTGACTTTTTATCCTTTACCTGAATTCCTTTTCATCTGTGAAGACCAATCTTACAACTCCAGAAGCTGTTCTGTAGACATTCATGACAAGTTAATTGGACAGCAGCTGTTTTCTTCTCATTTTAAACCTCCATTGATCAATCCTGTATCACTAAATGGGAAAGACTGTATAACCTCCTCCTCCATCTCCAATGAAAGGTCTGATGAAAGCTTTTGTAAGGAAAAGGCTGTCTATCTCTTGGTATTACTATTCTCCTACTACCTAAGTAGGTATTACACCCTTAACTTCTACAAATGATTAAAAGTCTTGAGTAACTTTTGCAAAACCTCATAGCAACTGATATATCCTTTAAACAAACAATAAAGGTTTCATGTTGCCTAATCCAATCACACATTTTTTAAAATCCTCTAGATCCATTTGAATGCTAAAAATGATCATTGGACAGGACTAAAAAGACAAGTACAGTTGTTTCAATGAAAGAAACTCTATCATTGTGGTGGTGCCTTTTTTTAAGAACCTTAAATACCAAAAAAAGTTCACATTTGGGTGTAAAGCAGCATAGCCTGTAATCCTTTGGCTATAAATTCAATTAGACTGTCTTAAGTGGGAAGTGCAAATGAAACCAGAGACTTCCATCCAGCTGTTTGTCCGTGCTACAAATCGGCACACTATCTGGTATCCTGTGACCACTAAGCTCAAAGGTGAGCTAGGCTGCAAACAGCAAAGCTCATTAGGATTGAGATGTAAATACGAAGTTTCCTATGCTATGCCTGAAGAGCAACTGTGCACTGATGGCATAGCAGTATGTTCCAGAGACTCATTCCTCTCTATCACTTTCATGTAACATGTTACAGCCTTCTATAACTGATGTTTGTGGTTCATGGCTTTGGTAGTAAGTCGACCTTGGTGTACAGTGTACCAGAACTGAGCAGCACTCACCAAAACAGTTTAATCCCCCTGAATATTTTACAGTAAATTGGGTTAAATCAGTCCCAAACCTTCACTCACTAAAGTGCAACTTTCTTGTCAAGTGATTCTGTTGATTTTACAGTAACACTTTGTTTAACTATCGATTAGTAAATCACTAGGCATGTGTGAGGAAGGGAAACACAGTGAAGACCATTATCTAGACCCAAACACTACTATTCTTATCTATGTTGGAGCATTATGCTGATGAGAATCTCACTGACTTCAGAACTTGTCAAGGTATAAAAAATATTGCTTCAGGTGAGTAAAAGACCTGGTCTTTTACTATGACTCAAATTTGCCACTGTATCAAAACAGAATATAACTTACCTATTTATTTTCTAGCTTGTAGCAGTTAGCTTGTGTTGTAGACAGCATGTTCCAGCTGTGTCATAAAATGGAGTGGTTTAGACTGCTTAAAGAATCACCTCCAATGGTATTAGTAAAAAAATTATTTTATATATATATAATTATAATTATTTAATATATATATAAAAGTGTGATTTCACAGAATTTGATGGCAAGGTTCACTTTATTACTTAATACGTGGATGAAATGCACAAAGGAAAATTAAGTCAGAATCAAACTAAAATTATGTATACAGAGACCAAATATGCAATAGGGTAAAAGAGAATCATACAAAGAAAAATCAAGTTAGAACTGATTTCTCATGATTTGTACAGAGACAGGGAATGTAAAAAGGTAGGGGAGACCCTCCCACTGAGTCACAAGGTTCAGAGGGGACCCCCTTGCTTTCTAAATTCCTGTTGGAGACGAGGTGCAGCTGGATTGACTCCTAGTCTCAGACTTGGTCAACGGTTTATATCTAAAGAGATTGTGAGTATAATAGCAGCCTGACATTCATTCACAGTTGACAGTAATTTAAGTATAGATTTGAAAAACAGTATTTGTAATATACTTGCTATAGAATATTCAGGTTAGCACACACGCACATGCATAAAGACCCTAAGAGATATACATACACACATGCATAAAGACACTAAGAGACATATATATAAGCAAGTAAAAGATGTATACCTGTCAAAAATTCCCCTTGAGTTTGGTGAAAATATTCACATTAAATGTTTCGGCATCTTTCCAAATGGGCAAAGGGTTGAGCCTCAAGGAATGTAGAGTATCAGCCCAAGTCCTGTCATCTTTCAGTGACAAACCTCCGATCTTCGCAAACAGAAAAGTTTGTGAGCTCTGAGATGCATCCCACTCAGAGGGAGATGCTCATCGCAGCCCACTGTGGTCCAAGAGAGTTCAAAGGGTCTCAGTTAGTACCATTTTTATAGGTTCAGGAGATGATTGGCTTTAGTCATCAGCAAATTACTCAGATTCCAGTTGTGCTGGTACATTTATGCATGAGTTACAATTCAGATAAGGAAGGCTCCAGGGCTGTCAGAGAATGAGTTAAGATTCAGATATGGAATGCCCCACAGGGGTTAGGAGAGGCCTGAGATATGTCTCAAGGTTGTCAGGAGACAACTAATTATCTCTACTCCTGTCCCCCGCCTCCACCAGGCAGCAGGAGTCCTTGGAATGCTCAGTACGACTCTTGTCTTAGCCATGCAAGAGTTCCTGCTACCATCAAGGGAATCTTAGCCACCCAACTCGTTACACTTATGCTAAGGCCTAGCAAGACTTCCTGAGTTTGTAGATCAGCCCACAGAGGGGGAAGAAATGCACCACCACAAGCTGACATCACAACATCACTCCTACTAACTCAAAACTTGGAGCGCTTCACTGAGTAATTTTGATTGCTATAGAAACATGCTTAGTTTTTCTAGATAAATTCATCTCACATATTGCTCTTGATGGAACTGGCTGTCAGTCTGACTGTTGAGAAGGAGCCTATTTTATGACACATTGAGTATCATGGAAAACAGAAAAGACAATGTAAGTTATGAACCGAAATAAAGGAAGAAAAAAATGACACTTTGATGGTGCCTAGGGCTTTCGTGAAAAGGCACAATCCTTTTCTACATCCTCCACGTGAGTATTACAAGAAGAACTGCTATACCTTTGAGAGAAAATAACTATCCTTTCAAACAAAGCACTTGCATGTGGAAAGTCTGTTGTCCATAGCTTGTTTTTCAAGGTGATTTAAATCCCTACAGAGCTCACCAAGGAGATACATCCCTGATACTTCCCACGGGCATCTTGCTGAGCCAGCCAATGTATGTGCTCATGCTATACATCACTTTGGCACCATTAAAGAATTATGGGACCTCACGTGGTCTTGCAGAAATTAATCACTGCTTAACAGTCTATGCTTCTGTGTTTATGAAGTCATTTGGAATATCTGCATGTAACCATTAGTACTCTGAAGAGAGTGTATATGCAGGTAATGAACCACAGCATTATTTTACAGCTGAGACAGATAGTTTTCAAATTGATAATTAGTATTTTGGAAGATTGTTTTATGTATTCTGTGATGTATTGCTATGATATTTCCAATCATGCCTAAATACTGAGTGGTGACAGTTGTAGTCCGAAATAAACACACAAGCACTTACTGTAAAAAAGTGATTAAAGGATATATTTATATTTGAGTATAAAAAAATGGGCCAAATCCTCTTCTCTTTAACTTCATTAAAATATACTTATCTTTAAATAATGATACTTTAGAAATCAGAGAATAACTGCAGCTATTTATCAGTCAGGCTAGATTAAGTTTTACATCTTTTTAGTCTGAATTTTTTAAATTAATGTTTTGAACATACCTCTCAAGAATAAGGTAACATGAACAGCAAATTTTGTGTCTCAAAAGCCTTTAACTAAGCCTCCTTTAATGTTAATGGTAAATTCAGATCTACAGTGAGGTATATTTGTGCATAATTCAGACAGCATGTTTAATGGAAGTGAGTTCCACTAATGGAGTTGGATTTCTAGGGCGAGAAGGGCTGTTGCTTGTTTTTAAGAACAAAGTCAGCAGTTTCTTTACTGGAGTTCCCAAAAGATAGCCCACTTCTAAATATTTACTTTGTTTACATGATTCAATTAGTATACTTAAACATCAGTTAGCCTCCTCAGTAAAATAAAAGATGTAGGAAAGTGGAGATTCTATACTTCTGAAAAGCTGTTTGCTCTAATGTATTATTCTGACAATTTTTTTATCATTATTATACTTTATTTTTGAAGTGGCAAAGCGGGTGGATTGTTTTGGTTTTGTTTTTGTTTTTTTTTTTAACTGAAGCAATTGAATTCTGAATATAAGTGCCTTAGAGTGAGTGTTTTCAAGTTTCTCTACATTTCAACATCATGAGGTAATTGGTGTGCTAAGATGCAAGAAGGTTGTTAGATTATTAGAGATAGCACTGTACTTCTGCCACTAATTTAAATCAGTTATACAAGTCCGAGAGTTTAACAGAGACTGAACACATTTATTCCAGCATTTAGCTTAAAAGGAAAAGCAAGTGTTTCTAAAAGATGTAACCTGATCTAGCTGTCCTGTTGCACATATGCTTATTTGAAAGTAAAAAAAAAGAAACCCATCTTGAATACATAAGCTTATTTCTATAAGGAAAGTGTGCTATTGTTTTCTTACTGTCAAAGTTTAAATATATCAGCCAGTTTTAAATGTTAGTGAGAAAATAGATTTTTGACTCTTTTTTAAGCTGAGCTAAAGTTTCTGATAAATAGTTGCCATTAGACAATAAAATTGGCAGAGTAATAACGTAAATAACTCTATTTCCCTAAAACAGGAGAAATACAGGAAATGTCTGCTTACTGTTTCAGAAATATTAAAACACCCTCCCCCTGCTAAGTGTCATCTTTCCAACTCTGCCTTTCCTCAAGGCTATGTTGCTGTCCTGTGGCTCCTTATTCCAGTTGCTTTTCATGTTTCTGTTTTCATTTCCAAAATGCATTGTAACACTAACCTTGCTTTTGCATTTGTTATTACGTTTGTTAACAAATTCATGTAACATCAACAAATTAGATTCTACTAAGGTTTTGTTGCTTTTCTGATTTGGTTGGTAATATCCTATGAAATGCCAGAATATGATTATATACATATGGATGTATGTGTGTGTTTATATATATAGCTCTTTTTTATATTCACCCTTGAATTAGTGAAAAAGCAAATTTTCCATTTTATTTTCCCTTTTGAAGAAATATTAGTTCTTTTAACTTGTTTTCAATGTGAATTTCACTGAAATAAAGTTATATTCTATGCAAGCGGAAATACTGGGGTAATTTAATCTAATCCTAGTTTTTTGAAATTATATATATAATGTCAAAATCCTGCTGGGGAATACTAAAGTTTTTGGTGTGGTCTCCACCACTAATAAGGAGCACACAGCTCTCAGCAGGTGTAGACTCCCACCCTCAATCTCCCTGCACAGACAGGATTTGATGTCAGGTTTAATGAGAAGCAGCTGGAGGTGTCAATACTGCAAATCTCCCCAGCAACTTGTGCTGGAGTGCTAGTGTCCTGGTGGGTCGTCTGCCAGGTCTGCCCTTGTTCCCTGTTCCTGAAAGGACCAGGTCCTACTGGAAAGCCAGAGGTTCAGTTACAGGGCCGTAGTCTTCCTCACAGTCCCAGACCAGGCAATCTGATGGAAACCTGGGTGGTTCTCCAGCAACTCAGTAAACATATGCTTTCAACAAGGCATGTCAAGCTCAATGAATCATTTTGTACTGATAAAACTCTTTGGCTTTAAGCTGTCTAATGAACTGAGTATAAAGCAACTTTACACCCACCAATTTCAGGTTTTATCCAAATGCAACATACAAAATGGAGCTAGAAGGAACCCTGGTATGTTATTTTCACACTACCTAATCCTAGACAGATATCAAGACTAGTATTCATACTTGGCTCCACTGCAAGACCTTCATTACCTATGAAAGAAAATCTGCTGAACTTTCTTTGTAGCACAATGGAATTTAATTGCAACCATCTTAGACAATATCTGAAACAGTTTTGAAAACAGGCTTTTGTTGGTTAAGAATCTCATATTAAAACTAAACTGTAAAAGTTATTAGATCAAAGATTTAATTACAGCTACTTACTATCTTGTATCTGCCATCCAGGGATGGACATGGACTTCAAGCCTGCCTCTGGCCTTTGCCTATTGCATTAGAGTTTTTAAATATTTAATACAGTGTACAAAATGTATCTTAGTTACTAAAACCAGCTACATCTACATTAGTAAGGAATTTAGACCAGTAGGAGCAATTATTACATCAAGGCAGTTGATGTTTAGGGCACTATGTCTGCTGCAAGTCATTCAGGGATTTATTCTGGACAAAATTTAGTTTGTACTTCTGGACTGCATGTCCCCACAAAGCACACAGTTTGAAGCTGTCCAAGGAAGATGTGGTAACTTCAGCTTTGTAGCCCCATTAAGATCTGCAGAACATTTGGTGAGCACATGGAGCTGAGCTATTTGTTTAGCTTTCCCCTGAAAGAAATCTAGATTGTGTGGTAGAGACTGAGGCATTAGCTTCAAAATTACATTTTTGGTCTGAACTGAAACACTAAAATGCATTTTGAAATCTGGTATTTGTGTGAAAGTATAATTTCAAATGACATTTCAGTGCAGTTGCATGAGTTAAAATGAACATTATGTGCACATGAAACTCTTTGGTTTCATGCAGTTCCAGTTCCCCAGGACATAAATTTCAGGCGCAAATAAATTTGGACTAAAAACAAGCATGCTGTGGGAGGTGGTTTCTATAATAATGATGGACAAATGAGGTTCAAATTGGCTCCAAAAAGAAAAATCTGAAGATATCCAAGATTCTTGGTTTGGAAATTAGGCAGAAAGACTCCGAATAACATGTTTTTTGTGGGATTTTCAGTGCTTTCTGGTTTTAGCTGGATCTTAATTACAAAGAAAAAAAAAACTTTTCTCATGGAATTTTTTATTTCTGCTTTGAGTGCTGGCATTAGTCAGAAACCACAAAGATCTATGAGGATTTCAAAAGTCTGTGTGTGATTTTAAAAGCTCACTGTAATAAATAATAAAAACAAACAAACAAACAAACAAAAAACAAAAACAAAAAAACAAGCAAACAAACAAACAAACAAAAACCCAAACAGGTTTCTGGGTAAAGAATAGAGCCACATAACACTTACTTGGTTTTGATATAAAAAGCTAACAATTTTTTCATAAACTCTATTACCTTCAGAAGAACTGTGTCTTATTTCCAGTACCAATTATGACAAACTCAGAGAAGGAAAGTTATTGTTAAAATCATACGTTTTCCAAGAAAAGTCTTCAGAAAAAAAAATGTCAGAACAAATGTGGTGGTTTTAACTGAATTTTTAATGTAGTATCTTAGTTTGTTTTCATTTCTAAAGGTATTATGAACCAGGGTAGTTTCAACAAACAAGCCACATTTTTGCAAACAGATCTCAACTGAGAAACATCTCAGTAACACTGCATGCAACCTTTTGCATACATGAACTTCCCTGAAACAAAACTGATGGGCTCAACTGCCTTACTGTGAAGATACACCTCATACTTTTCCTAAAACTTTCTCTTTGCCTGTGTTTTTTCCTGGCAAACCATATGCAGTGTAAATCCAAGCACTCAAGCTAAAAACCACTGAAGCAAGTCTTTTTGGATGACACACCACATTTTCCCAAATTTTCTTTGAATCTTGTCCTGTCTGCTTTCTAACTACCAAATTTCTGAAAAACTGTTGGGACTGTGCAGATAAAAGTTTAAAAAAAAAAAAAAAAAGAAAAAGTATATAATTCACTTTGCTAACACAAACACTAGGGTACCCCACAGTGAAGAGTTGTGAAAAACTGCTAACATCAGGCATACGGGATGCAAATAGTACCTTAGTGGATGTAAAACAGAAGCCTGTCTGTGTTTCTTTTGTTGGACCTTCTAGGGGGTTTTATAGTTATACAAAATATTATAGTGCAGTTAAATAAAGATATATTTTTTTGAGTGCTGTATCTCTGAATTCCACTTTTAAGCCATTTTTAAATGAAATCCTTAAATAAAAGAACCCTCACCCAGGGATGCTTATCCTGGACAGTTCTGTCCCAGACAGTTATGCAGGACATGACAGATAACTGCCATTTTAAGAACCATTGTGAGACTTCATATTAAAGAGTTTGCATTTGAGAGTGAGGGTGAAGACAGTAGGAGATGGCCCATATGGGAGAACTCATGCATGTCTCCTTTTCTTCACAAACAAATAAAATATGAAAGAATCACAGAGCACAGCAAGGCCACCTGAGTATTTGAGCAACTGTATACAACAAGCTAAAACTAAGTACACATGAAAACTGAGACTAGCTTCTGAAAAACAGAGCACAATGGGGGCCAAAGCAAAGTTCCCAGACTACTTGGATACTGTTTTATTCCCAACTAGTGGTATGTAGAGTATTTTAGTCCTGCCCTCGAGATCTTAAAGGAGATATTGACAAGGCGAAGGATGAAATAAAAGAAATATTTTCTTCATTTAACAGATTGACATCTGCAGCAAGAATACATATTTTCGCAGCATATTACAATGTAAGGCAAGCTGCTGCAGGATATGAGAAGTGTTTTTCCTTTAGAATGTGTCATAATGATCTTTTTCTCCTTTTTTCTATGTTTGTTTGACAACTTCCTCACAGTTGCCAGACAACAATGCATTTCTATCTGAAGTAGCAAAATAAGGTGGGAAATAATTTCCTCATGCTATTTCTGCATTGCTTGTAAAGCTAAGGCTTCCTAGATACAAACTTTCATTGCACAGGCTGAGAAGTGACTACATCCTCATATACAATCATTTCACGCCTCAGTTCTGCTTGATTTTTCATGCTATTTGAACCCTAATTTAAGTGTGAAGTTCACTTAATTTTAATTTGGACTTTGGGACTGCTTTTAAAGAATGTGTTTGTGTTTTATTTGTTATTTTATCCTTTGTTCCAAGGGTAATGAAGAAAATCAGGACTGAACTGAGTGACCAGGTATAGCAAAAGGAGTTTCTTCCACATTGACTTCATCCTTACTTAATTACATTGTAATATTTCCTTGTTTGAGCCGTTAGCATGATTCTTCTGTTACCACTTTTATTCCATGCAGATTACCTGTGGCTGAAAAGTCTGATCCCAAGAAGTGATTTCAATGAAATGCAGATTTCAGAAATTGCCATGTTATCTCTATATCTAACTGCAGTACTCTATTAAAAAGAACTTAATAAAATAATGAATTCCTGAAATCCACAAGTTGTCAATCAAATAATAATATCTTAGAAATTTCTGCAGAGCAAGGGTAAATAAAAGTTACATGCCCATCAGAAAAAATAAATCAAAAGTTTTGGAATAAATATAAGTTCTCTCATCATCTCTAATTGTCACTTGCTGTAGATGTCAAACTAACAGAGTAGCAGAATCTAATTTCCTTGTTTGATTCACCATGAAATTAAACTGAACTGACAATTTTTATTTTCACCTGGCAAATTCATCCAACACTATTTAAATCCAGCTAATCAAGTACAGTTATCTGCTGCACACACTCATCTCTCCTACCACACCTCTGATTTGCAGTATCCCACATCCACAGCTTCTTCTGACAGCCTGGCATTGGATTACATTTACAGTCTTGCAAGGTGTAAAGGAATGCATGGACACAGTTAGCAAAGCCGCCAGCAAATCTATAAAGTCATAGAGCTACTGCTGAAAGGTGATGGGCAGGAGGGAAAAATAAAAATGTTAGAAGTATGGAAAACAAAACAAGCATGCAGACAAAATCTCTGGGATTATCTTTGAATGCATAACAACCAAACGTAATGTTTTTTCTTCATAAATAAAGTTTATTATAATTAATGCTTTGCTAGTCAAAAATATAGGAATCAATAGCTGATATCTAAAATGTCCTACACCCCATAGTGTGTCAAACATTATGCTATATTGGGTGCAGTATAGCTATGAACACAATGAATTTGAGGTCAGACTAGATACAAGGATATCTCTTAATTGCATGAGCTATAGACCCCACTGTGATAGCTCTGGTTGTCTACAGAGAGATTGGTCTGGTCATGCATAAATTATATTTTCCCTCAATAAATAATGCAGAATTTGAAGACAATGAAATAGTCCAGTGGTCACATCTCCCTCCAAAACAAAAGAAGGGGCTACACATAAAATGAAAGGTATCTGACTTCTTGTAGTCCCCCATAAATTAAAGCTTCTCTCTTTTTGACACGGAGAGCAGAGGGTATGATGTATGCTGTAAATAGTGAGGACTCTGTGTGTACTTCTCTGTAAACTCATAAAATGTGATTATGCTGGGGAACAACCTGAGGCTTCTGTTTCCTCCTTCCTAGGAAGAGAAGGACAGAAGACACACCAGAGCAGTGGAGAGCAAAATATTGCTTCCTTGGCTCCTCTTCACACAACTCTGTTAACAGTGAGAGGAGGGAGTGGTGAGTCACTGGTCTGCAATCTCTTCTTTGCAGTTCCCCCGGGGTGAGGCAGCACATTGTAGACTATGTCCTTAGGGCGGGACCTAGCTCAGCTACTTTGTTTTAGCAACTGCCTTCTTGGCAAATTTTTCTAAGGACAAACTGTTTTCTTCTGGAAAAATTCTGCAAAGAAGTTAGAGGGAGTGAAAGGCATCGAAGGGATTATTTAACTATTCTCTTTCCCCATTAAAGTAACACAGCTATACTATTTTGGTTCACTTAAAGTGCAATTTTGCTTTACTCTGTTCCTCCCCATCCAGCAGGTTTCTTGTGTTAGAAACAGCTTGACACCCTCAAGCTTCCCTTGTAATGACGTCAATCAGCTAAATGTTACAGAGTCAATGGGATAATATTATTTGACAGACAATTTACATTAGACCACAGAGAAAAGTGACAGCTCTCTTAAAAGGCTGAAGAATTCATTCCCTTGAATCAATCCAGAAGTTACAAATACAATTTCATAATTATGCTGCCTGTAATCACAGTGCCATTCCAGGCAGATAACTGGGTTCAAAACATATCATGGAGACATGCTTGACTAGTTTGAGGGGACACCCTTTGAGGTTTTTAAGAGGTGCATATTTTCCCTCACAGCTTGCATTCAAGCTCTTACTAGCTTCACACACTTCCCATTCATTCCTACCTGTCTTCTTTACAACTTTTTTTCCTCTGGCACAGAAAACAATTCACCTCAGCTCAACAAGCTAAGAAGATTTTTTCCTCTAAGGCTGTCAAATTGTTTCATGATCATCCAGCTCAGACCACAAGAGTCTGTTGTTTCCAACATCTCCTAACTGCAGTGATTTCCTTTCCAGGAACTTTTCCATTGCCTTCTGTTCTTCTTCAACTTTCTGTGCATCTGTTCCATATCTTTGGGGAATCCAAATCCTCACATGGCAATGCAACAGAAGGGGCCTTCTTACAGATTGTTTTATTTTAAGCAACTTTAGTGTATTTAACCAATCTCACCAGAACTTCAATTTTATATTCCAGTTCTTAACTAAGTTTAACTACTACCAAGTACTGAATTTAGCACAAGATGCTGTATAACTTCCATTGTTTTCCAGTAATGTCACTTTTCAGTCATTCTGTTATTACCTCAAAATAATGCAACTTATTTCATCTTAAGTAGACCTTCTGTCATAATAACACCATATAAATGCTAAATTGATATAGAATTAAAAATGTACTTTTATTCTGTACTTGAAAATCATTATACTCTCTTTGTTGGAAGTGACATAATGTGTCTATATTAACAGATGAAACACATACTTTATTCCTTTATAAACACTTTTTCTGTTGAGTAAATGAATGTACGGCCTTGGAGAGAGAAGACATTATGCATCAAATTCAGTGCCTGGTGGAACTCCTTTGAAGATTATGAAGTTACACCAGAGATTAATTTGGCCCCATATGCACACAAAAAACAGTCAGATTGCCAGACAGTTAGACCAGCAAGAATATTTTATGGTGGAAGCCAAGAGCTGCTAATGAGAAAAAGACAATGGTTTATTTTGGAAAAAAATATCTCATGCTTTGGTTTGTAGTCTCCTGAGAGTTAACAACATTATTTGTTTCTTCAAGGGGAATAAAATTTTTGAAGTTATTAAGAATATAAAGAGGTTAAACAAATTCAATTCTGTATTTGAAAAAAAGATGCAACCAAAGTATAACATGAGAGTTTTGTTCCCTGTACTACAAGCGTTAGGGAAGCTGTCTTCTCCTATTAAGAACTGGACAGTGCAAGAAGACAGATACATCTACTACTAGCCAATGATAATGGACAGTGAGCTAGCAAAGTGAAAAGTTGCATGTAGGTACAAACCATTCTAGATCATGAAATAACACATGCTTCAAGCAGCACAAGCAGGCTCAACCATATCTAAATCAACGCACTAGAAAAGACACTAAAAATTCAAATCTTGAAAGCCAAAATACACTGTCCTTGCTTACCCACATTCTTCCAACTAATTCCATATGACAATTTTTCAAGTAGAGTTGGCAGACTTGTGTGCATAAGTTTCCTCTTACAGGATTTGAATAATCAACACCACACAATCACACCTTCCAACAATAAAAAATTACTTTAGAATTTAACTCTGCCCGGAGCTCATACATAAGATTGCAGGTTTGTATCCTGAAGAAGAAAGAGGTAAGGAGTTTATCTTCATTTATTTCACCAAATTTCATGTTGAAAGATTATCTGTAGGTAATATTTGTTAATATTCTATAATTACAAGAATAGGGATGTCACTGTAACTGACTGAGTCTCAATACTGCAAAATCACATAAGCAGAACAGATGACCAGAAGCTTGTAATGGGGATGCTAGAATACATCCTTGATTTACTAAAATGTAGAGAGCCAAATTTATTCATGGTCCAATATAATTCATGGTCCCCACAACATTCCTATTTCTAAACTGCAGAGATATGGGTTTGATGGATTGACTGTTAGATGGATAAGGAACTGGATGGCCATGTCTAAAGAGTTGCAATCAATGGCTCAATGTCCAAATGGAAACCAAACCTGAGTAGTATCCCTCAAGGGTCCATACTGGGACAAAGACTATTTGATATCTTCATCTATGACATAGCTAGTGAGATTAAGTGCATCCTCAGCAAGTTTGCAGATGACAGCAAGCTGAGTGGCGCAGTTGATTCACTTGAAGGAAGGCATGCCATCCAGAGGGACCTTGACAGGCTTGAGAGTGGGCCCATGCAAACCTCATGACATTCAACAGGGCCAAATGGAAGGTCCTGCACCTGGACTGGGGCCACCCCCAATATCTATGCAGAATGGGGGATAATTAAGAGCAGCCCTGCAGAGAAGGACTTGGGGACACCAGTGGTTAAAAAAATGGACATGAGCTAGTAACATGCACTTGCAGCCCAGAAAACCAATTGCATCCTGAGCTGCATCAAAAGAAGTGTGGCCAGCAGGTCGAAGGAGGTGATTCTCCCCCTTTACTCCGCTCTGGTGAGACCCCACCTGGAGCCCCCAATACAAGAAGGACATGGACCTGTTGGAGCAGGTCCAAAGGAGGGCCATGAAGATGATCAGAAGGCTAGAATTCCTCTCCTGTAAAGAAAGGCTGAGGGAGTTAGAGTTGATCAGTCTGACAAGAGAAGGCTCTGGGAAGACTCTATTGCAGCTTTTCAATATATAAGAGAGCTTATAAGAAAGACGAAGACAGACTTTTTATGAGGGCCTGCAGTGGCAGTACAAAGGGCAGTGGTAGATTTACATGGTACACAAGGAAAAAGGTCGTGAGACACTGGAACAGTTTGGTCACAGAAGTTGTGGAAAACCCATCATTGGAAGTGTTCATAGTCAGGTTAGACAGAGCTTTGAGCAACCTGATCTGGTGAAAGATGTCCCTGATCACAGCAGGGTGGTTGGACTACATGAGCTTTAAAGGTCCCTTCTAACCCAAACTATTCTGTGATTCTATCATTCATGTAACTTGGTACCGTGACATCAGTGATGGCCTATATGGTCCATAGTGTTTGAATTTCTTAAGGAGAAACAATGAAAACCTTCTCTTTCACTTAATGGGAAATAAGGTTACTTGAATGCATATTGGGTTAAAAAAACAGGGGGGGAAGTGGGGAAATGTGGCAGGAAACAATAAGTGGGAGAACAGGAGCAAAGGATTCCTGAAACCAGTTGTAGTCCCTAATGTCAGCAATTAAGTTTTTCACAGTTTGGGTTTTTTTTTAAAAAAAAGAAAAAATATCTTTCAAGCACTGTTTTCTTTTTCCTACTTACAGAGTATATGCTTTTGGGATAATTTTGGCACTGGAGCTAATTCCCAGATTTTATGTTGTTACAGTACATAAAAGGCTTTAAAAGAAAGTAAAGGGGGAAAATCCTAATAAAAAGGGTAGTAATCTTTACAATTCCTATTCATGGCTGTTATTGAAATAAAAATATGTATTTGGCACTTTAAGGAGAAGTTAATAACATGGTTTATGTAATCCTTCCTTAGAAATCCAGTAAGGTCATGTTGATTCAAAGCACTTCTTGATGGATAAAAATCCTCAATAAGCCTTGCATTATGAGTCACGTGATTAAAGGCAAAAGAAAAAAAAAAATGATTGCCTTTTCTTCTGTCAGGAGCACCTTAATGACAAGCATAGATCTTAAAGGCAAGGTGCAGACAGAATCAAACACAGCTGGGGTGCAGACTTCTTGCAATTAAGCCGACAAATGCGTCACTCTGCCTTAATGCCTTAATTACAAGGCTACTAACTAGGAGGCCTTGAGTTGTAATTCCAAGATACAGAAAGATATTCCTGACCTTCCACAGGCTAATCCTATTCCTTCTTTGTCTTTTAGTTTGTTGGGTTGTTTTTCAGTTGGGGTTTTTTTTGCGGGGGGAGGGCAGGGGGAGGTGCGGGTAGATGGGTTGGTTTGTTGTTTGTACTTTTTTTTTTAATGTGGATCCATTCCATTAACCATTATACAATGTGGTCCCAATGACTGTTAGTCTAATACACAGGAAAACATAGTTGGAGGGGAGCTGTTTAAAATGTCTTCACCTCTCAAGACCATTTTAAGTTGATCATTAAAATACAGTCCCTATTTTCATATTTATTGCAGAAACTCACATTTAGAGAATAAGGACTGAAGTATTTAAAAACATTATTTGAAACTGAAAGACATAGTGCTGCCCTAGACTCAAAATCACATCTAGCTATTTAAACTTTCAATCAGAGTCAAGCTTTTCAGCATGCAAATGATATATGTGAACAAGGCAAAAAGGACATTTAAGACACCATCCACTGCAGTACTGAAAAGAAGGATATGTAAATGTTGATATATTGCCTTGTCTCAAAATTACTTCCTTTTTCAATTGTACAGAAGTGTGGTGTCTGACTCAGAGTTTCAAACACTCCTTTGCAGTGTAAAAGGGTTGTCCAGACAATATTCAAATGACAATATTTCTTTAACAATCAAAAATTAAAAAGTTGGCTATGCTGATAAATGGAATGCCTGGCATGATGTAAAACATGAAGAAGCATGTCTTTAAAGAAGATTTCCACACTTGAACATTGGGATTTTCCAGTGTTTGTGCACAATTTAATAGCTGTAACTAAACAAAAATGTGAATTCAAACTTAGAAGTGAATTAGGAAAAACTGACTTCAAAAGAGACCCAGCATTTCATAAATAGGTATTAAAGAGTACACAAGTATATTTAAAAATGTCTGTTCTTCTTTATATATACAAACCTCCTTAATATTTTAAACTACCTCTTACCCCTGTAGTTTGGTAGGTCCTTCTTTTCAACAAACAGAGCATTAGACACTGAAGGAGCTTGTAAACCTTTGCACTCATACAGGGGAGAGGAAGGAAGGAGAACTAGATCAGTTGTCCATCACATCCATAGGAGGCTGATGTTTCTTCTTCATGGGAAGGATAAACGTCACATAATAGGACGGGCACTAAAATGAAGCTTAGTATTCTAAACCACACAGAAACATATCATACCATGTTCTACTTAATGAGTGTTACTGCAGATAAATACATCACAGCAATCTTTGTGAAAATGAGCTCAAGAATATTCACCCATATGAAATGACAATTGAATTACCAGAGTGATCAGGAAGATTATTTCACTAAGTAATATCATGTTAAGTGCTTATCTGAGGACTCAAAACCCACCCATTATAGCCTTCTCAAAACGTGGAAGAGTACATCCAGGGTTATTCTGGTGTTGTTCCCGGAGCCCATTGTATGCACTGAGACCATTTCTCAAGCTCCTTTGGGTAACAGCCTTCAAAAAAAGTAGTGCTAAACAATTTTATCCAGAAAAGGTGTGTTTTGCTAACAGAGTGCACAAAATTAACTGAAAAGTTAACCATCATGTAATTTGGTCACTAACTTTTTTTCTCAGCTTTTATCTCAGCATACCTTCTCTCTGATTACAGCAAAAATAACAGTAAAACTTTGGCTGAAAACAAGTGCCATAGAATGCCTGTTTCCAGTTATTCCTCAGCCAGGAACACTACAATAGTCACCAAAATGATTTCACTGTTCACAACAGTGATGATCAACTCTCCTTGAGGTCTGTTCATGTTTTCTGAATATACTCAATGACTATGAGATAATAACTGTGTCACAGTAAGAAGAGTTCTGGGAGAATTAATTTTCTGTGTTTAGCATGGTCTCGTTACCTTGGTGTCATCAAAACTCTGAACTGTTAGTGTCAGTCCCTCATTTGCAGTTCTAATATTGCTTAAGGATAATGGAAAGCCTTACACAAACTTGTAAATGATTAGCAAGACAAAGGTCTTTTAAAAAGGCATTTTATGTGAGCTAAGTGGGGGGTGAAGCTTTCAGTAATTGTTCATACTTCATGGGGACTTGGCTTTTCATGAATTCATCTCAGTGTCATCTTTCATACATATTACAGTATCGGTTCATTAAAATTCTCAATGCAGCGCTGAACCTGGTCAGACTGAAATGGGGCTGACAAACCTCATGTCTGCCGCTCAGATAACCAGACCTTATGAAGGTGAAATTAGTTTTCAGGATCTGTACTGTTCACTTGATTGATTCTGTCTTAGAAGTCATATGACTTAATGTTTCCTGCATGGGCTGCCACTGTCATGCAAACATGACCTGATAACACATTGTCAGGAGCGCTCCAGCAAGCTAACAGCAATCTAACATCTTTCTACTGAGTGTGAAGTTCCATCTGAAATGTGCATATTTGATAAGCAGTTCCTCTTCTTCTATCTGTCCTTTTCATTTTCAGAAAGTTAATCTTCTCTGCTCCACTGAATCCTGTGTTAAAATGAGCTGGCTCTGAAATGCAGCAGGTGGCCCCATATGACTAAGTAAGTGGGTCGGCTGTGCCCATACGGACAGACAAGTTTCCCCACGATCCCTGGACAGTGGTGTGGATGGGCGTACCAGTACGTTGTGCTACTCAGTCCCTTTCAAGGAGATGGACTTTCAGATATCAGGATAAAAATCCCCTCAAACTCAGTTTTCTTACTGCTTGGTCCTTAGGTTCTGGTGCAGGTACAGGATATAAACCATTTTTTCCTCTTGAAGATATATTGTTAGCAGGTGTGCCATGCTATGTATGAAATCTATTTTTCCCACGTACCCTCCGAACATAATCTCAGTACATTCCAGAACAATTTCAGGCAACAGCAAGTTTCATGGATTATCACAGCAGTGCTTTGTTACATCTTTAGCCCTCAGCAATTTGCTGTCTGAGCATCTGTCCCCACATTGTCAGGGACGACCTCAGCTTTCAAACCACACTAATCAAATCTGTACAATAATGTTAGCTGCCTCTGCTATTTATGTTGAAATAAAACAACAAGCTATCATATCAGTTTCTACATTCACATACCCAAATGTCAAACCACAGCACTTTACGGGGGCTACAATTTACTGCTCATCCACTGACCTCCCCAGCATAAATTACTGTTTAATTTAATGCAGTAATAGTTTACATTTTATGTGAGAAAGAAAGGTCTCCACAAAGCATCTCAGGAGGTATACCTGGTATCTCACAATCCCCTGTGCAGCAGTGTAAAAAGTCGCCCCCACTCCTGCTCCTAGAAATAGTCTGGTAGAAGAAACTCTGGGGAGCCACCCTGAGTTAGAGAAACCCTTTCCACCCTTTCCTGGATCACCTTTAACACAGGTCAGCAGCTCTGGCCCTATTAGTCTCCTGAAGGGGTGAGGAAACTTCCCTTGGTTGGTGCAGCTATTTGACAGTAACTCTATATTCGTTGTCTGGATTTGCAGCTATTCAGAAGAGTTTTTTGGGTTTGGTTGGTTTGGGGGTTTTTTTTTGCATTTTCTAAACATTTGATAGGGTTTAAAAAAAAAAGGAAAAAAGGAAGGATGAAATATCAGTATTTTATTTCCAGCCTAAAGGGCTGGCACCACAGCTTAAGCAAATGTGCTGACCTTTGTGGAAAAACTAGATAACACTACCTAATATGCACACCGTGGAAGTGATTGCAATTGTATTGTTTAAATTTTGTTAATGATGTTTCAAAAATTTGCCCTGAGCACTGTTAAACTTTTCATTCTTTTAAATGTAGAAAAAGGAAAGTTCTCTCAAAACATATTTTGGCAGACAGTAACACACAGGAAAAATCAAAGTTTCCTTGCTTTAACTGTTCTCCTCACATCTGTTTTCTCATGACAATGCAATTTTACTGATGCGAGTGACAGAGTTTTCTGCCTTGTTAGCTGTGTGCTTCCAAACAGGAAGACAGGAAGAGGTTGCTCAGCACTTACATTTTTCCTTCCAAACATCTGATGTCAGCATTTTATCTCCTTCAAGAGCTTGATGCAAGCCATGAAATTAACAAGTAGAACGCTTCTCCACCTCAGCTCTCAAAGAAGTCAGCAATCTACACAGAGGCTGTAGAATATAACCATATGCCATATGTACTGTACAAAATCCTCTCTTCCACCTTCACAGCTCTGCTGAACATTATTAAACAAGCACTAGCTGCACTGCACTGTAATGAGTCCAGTTGACTTGTAACAGGAAGCAAGAGCTGACTTTCTAAGCGTTTGAAAGGGCGGGAAATTGAAGAATGAAACAATACTTTATTTCCAGTCTGACCTATAGCAGTGACTTGGCAGTGAGACCAGTGAACTCACTGTCCTGGTTTCAGGTGGGATAGAGTTAACTGTCTTCCTAGTAGCTTGTACTGTGCTATGTTGTGAGTTCAGTATGTGAAGAATGTTGGTAACACTGATGTTTTCAGTTGTTGCTAAGTAGTGTTTAGACTAAAGTCAAGGATTTTTCAGCTTCTCATGCCCAGCCAGCGAGAAAGCTGGAGGGGCACGAGAAGTTGGCACAGGACACAGCCAGGGCAGCTGACCCAAACTGGCCAACGGTGTATTCCATACCATGGGATGTCACATCCAGTATAGGAACTGGGAAGTGGGGGCGGGGAATTGCCGCTCGGGGACTCACTGGGTGTCGGTCGGCGGGTGGTGAGCAATTGCACTGCGCATCATTTGGACATTCCAATCCTTTCATTACTGCTGTTGTCATTTTATTACTATTATCATTATTAGTTTCTTCTTTTCTGTTCTATTAAACCGTTCTTATCTCAACCCACAGGTTTTTCTTCTTTTCCTGATTTTCTCCCCCATCCCACTGGGTGGTGGGGGAGTGAGTGAGCAGCTGCGTGGTGCTTCGTTGCTGGCCGGGGTTAAACCATGACGCTCACTTAAAATTATTTTGAAGCTATGCTGAGGCAAAAAAATATACTGAGTTGGAAGAACAGAGCTGAAAAGTAAAACAAGATTTTCAGCAGCAGAGCCACTGTCCCCATTAATCACATCAGCTGAAAAGCCACATTTCTGTCCCCCCAAACTCCCTTTGAAATGGCTATTTATAGTACAGTGGTCTACACCCAGCTAGATTAAGTAGGCCTCTTTTTACTATCTAATCATACAGATTGTTTTTGACACACTACTGGATTTTCCACATCCATTTGCAGAAATACCACATAAAAGACTGCACGTGACCACAACTTGTTTGTGATGTTTAAGTTCCCCAGAAGAGAACAAAGTCCAACAGCTACTGAAATTCAGCTCTTCCAAATAAAAAGGAAAAAAAAAATGACACTAGGAGAAGGTGAATACTGATAAAAACAAATCTCTAGCCATATTTCAAAGCAGTAATTCCTAGAATGTCACTTTATGTATTGGCAATCTACATGTAAACAACAGGCTAGACAATTAAAATAGTCAGTGAGCCCAGTGCTCAGAGATGTTCAAACTCTTCTGAATCATTTCCTCTATTCTAAACAGAATAGCAGCAATGCAACATTCAGGAGATGAAGGAATCAGAGCACTGGCTAAAGGTAGAAGCAGCAGACACTGCTGATTCAACCATTTTGTCTGATTAATCTCCTGCCACAATAGCAAGGTCCTAATGGTCCTGATAATGCCAGTCTTACGCCACTGCAAATTATTATTTGTCTTGTGATATGATTTCAAATCCTGAATTAGTTTTTAGAGATCTCTAACACATTTGCACTGTATGTTGTCTCATATCAGAACTTCGGTGTTTAGCCAGATGCACACTGTTAAAACCATACCTGTATGCTACAGGAGCTCAGGAGTTCCTCTAAGTTAAGCATGACAAAGCAAACCCTCTTTTACATCTAAATGTACTTCAACTTGCCTTAAACTAGCTCATGCATTATAAATTCCTTCTGTATTGGGTTGCTAGGTGCTATTTCTGCTTTGGATTTTGGAAATTTCTTGCCAGACAAAGGCATGTACAAGACAGTGCTAGTTTTCAGTCTCAGCAGCACTCACCTGCCATTTCACAACTTTCTGAGACCTATTAAAGTTCTTTATAAAGTTTCTACAAAGTCTTAATTTGTTAGTGAATAGCTGTAAATTAGAAATTAATATCACTAGCATAACTACTTATGGACTAGACTTAACTGGTCTTCCAGAGGTTTTCATATGATTGATAAATCTTGATTTCAGTTAATATAAGCATTATGAGACTTTCAGTAATTAATGCCTGAAATACACTAACTGTATTTATCATAGTCTTATGAATAACTAGTTATTTGGATCATTTTTTCTGTGCGTATGTATTTCTCTCTTTGTTTGAATGCCTGGATTTCACTCTTCCTGGAGATACAAATGCCACTTTAATTGCACAAGTGTCACTTAAAGGTCACAGGTACCCAGGGAGTGCTGTCCTACATCTCCATTCTTTCAAGTACTCAACATTTTGGCTCTGCTTGGACATGGCACTTAGGCACAGGCATAAGATTAAACACATAAGTAGGTCCACATAAGCAACGGGCTAAATCAGAAGAGAATGCTTAGCACCCAGAGGGTTTTAATCCCAGTTAGGCAAAGCCATACTTCATTTGTTTTGGTTTTGGGGTTTTTTTGATTGTAAGGTATTTCCTGAACACCGACTCATAAGAAGAATGCTGCTGAGTTTGAAATGAACCCTTGCAGCCTGACCAGAAATGTACCATCTTTATTATTTTCTACATCAAATGTATTTCTCTAGTCCCAGCTACCTCTTCCTTCACTTTGAAATATACATACTTTTTATGCCCATATGCTATTCAGGTTCTGTTTTTCTGATAAGCCACTAGATGACTAGATGCCAAAATGTTACTATCGCATTTTCCTGAGAGCAATGTTACAGTCTTCCTAGTTTAGGAATTACTTTTCCCAAGGGCTCAGGGGAATCAATGTAGGAAAAGACTGAACAAGAAAGCAAAAGGTTTGTTTTGTTGAGTTGCCTTTCTCACAGTGCTCACAATGATTTTGTTCTGGTTTCAACTTTACCAGAAAAGGTTCTCAAGCTGCTTTGGCAATATGTGAATCAAGGACTACAAGAAGTAGGGAGAAAATGTCAAATATTTCATTTAGGATGCAAAACCACTAAAAAAGTGTTCCTTATCCTGTGAACTTTGTAATGATCCATTACAGATCTCAAAGAAGTTTCACTACTAGATTCACTTTGTAACTGGCTGCAGCAGTGATACCATGTGATCAAAATGTTAAGCACATTTTACTACCAGTTTGAGCATCCCACCCAAAGAAAGATACAAGCATTGATATGTGAAAATAAGGTATTGATTAGAAAAGTTCTGTAATGCCACAGCTTCATATGCTTCTCCCTCTTTCTTTTCTCTCTTTCTCCTCACTACATATTTAAATATATATACAGTACAGCAATATATTAATGTGTGTAGATGCACACAAATATATGTGTACACACAAAAATATACCTGCAAAAAGAAAGGTCCATTGAAAAAGCCTGTGCCCATCAGTGGTTTTATTTGCTTTGTTTTTATGACTGTCTTGCTTGGGAGAGAGATTTAAGCAAATGCAAACACTCAGAAACAACGTACTGACAGCATTAACTTGAGTCAAACATTGTGAAGTTAGATCTGGGCATGCTTCTCTAGAAGTTTCTACCAACCTACTTCAGTATTGACCTATTGATATGCATTCAGCATTTTTCTGTAAAAAAATGGACTATATGGACTACCCAGCCTGGACTGCACTGGCCTGCAGGGGCTTTGTCATTTACATAATGAAGACTGCAAAAGCTAATCCTTAATTTCTCACACAGGAAAATAAGATGTGTGTAGATGCATATAAAGCATGTAGAAGTAATAGAAGGTTCTTCCTGTTGGATGTGAGTCTGAGAAGACAGAACCAGGAGAGAGGAGCAAGTGAAAGAGGAAGAGTTTTTTATTTTCATGTCAACCAACTGCAGTGTGATTATATTTGGAGTCAGTAAATGACAGGTGCAGACTTTTCACTGACTGTTGTGGTTAGTCTGATTTGGACGTGAATTCACTGCAATAGCAGATTTTGTACTGGTCTGCCACAGGTATGTGTATGAGTGGTAGGCAGCACACAAATAGGTTAGAAATGGAAATACCTTCAAACTGTTGTTGAATTAACTTGATAACCCCTCAGAAACAGCAATGAGCATAGGTAATTTTGGTGATAAAATGTGTGAAATTCATTTGAGTGAACTATGAATATGAAGATAATGGACTTTATCAGCCTAGATACTTCAGTGGCACAATAAATTCACACTTCTTGTTTTATCCTCACTGTTACTCAATGGCTCCAATAACTGAACCAAAAGCTCTTGGTAATAAGACATGGTGTGACCTGCTTTCCAGGCGCGGCCTTGGTACTTCCTCGGATTTCATGGACCATCTGCAAGGGAAACAGGCATTGTATTGATCTTCAAGAGGGCTGAACGAGGACGAGCACCAAGCAGCTCAAATCCTGTCACTGTGTCAAACTCTGGCAAGCTCTCCTCTTACACAAGGTCAAACAAGCAATTGCCTCAGTGCAGCAGTTACAAAACATGAGAGAGAGGGACGGAAAAATAGGGTGTTTTCCTGCCTTTTCTTAGTAAGGGTCCCAGAGTTGTGTGACTGCCTAGCAAGCTACCTGGCTTTGGCTAACTTAACCCCTTGGGCACTTCATTCTCAGAAAGCCCACAGCCACCTGGTTTTGAACAATATTGTTGTGCTGGAGAGTGCCAGCTGCTGGTGACTGCAACCTGGCTGGAGGCTTGCCCTCACTCCAGCCACTTCACTAGCCAAAGCCCGTTATATTCCACAGCTGTAGTAGATTTGCTATGCTAGATGCATACTGGCTGCCCAGGGGCACTGAAGGGATTAATGAGTAGTTTTGTAGCCAGCCCAACCCAAGAATCCCATGAATAATCAATGGTACTTGAGGCTTTTCAGGTAATTGAATTGCAAACCTAGTAATAACTGGAGATGTATCAGCAGCAGAATTACACTTATGCCTAAATGTACAGGCTAATGAAAAAACCCACTGATTGTGAGGATTATTTATCTACTTCTATACCTATATTAAAAAAGGAATCTCTATAAATTTGTGAATCTGATTAATGTTCATCCTCCCTGAGTCACCCTCTAATAGTGCCTAAACCATGTGATGCTGGTACACCCAGTGGCAAAGTCAGGAAAGAGCTAGAACACAGTAAGATTATATGTATTTTTCAAAGGTGGAAGGAAAATTGAACACTAGAAAACAGATCTTAGTTAGTCATGGGCAAGCAGGTAAACAACATCACATGACTAAACATTTCTGTGTAGAATCATCTCTAATTAGGTCTTTTAAAATAAGTTCTCTTGTGGACAGAGAAAAGCAGCACCACGTGCAAAGTCAGACTTCCTCTCTACAGAAAATACCAGATTAGAGCACAGGTGAATGTTACAGGTTGATGACTAGGGTGAAGAGAGATTTTCTAACGCATGATTAAAATCAGTATTGAGAATTAATGCTTTTTTACTTCCGCTATGAGAAATGACATTAAAAGATCAAATGGTTAAATCAAAATAGCGATCAGTTTGCTATTACAAACAGAAACAAACAAGAAGGAAGAAGAAAATTCATCGCAATTATCTGTATGTTTAACTACTGAGGTAGCAAATGTGGCTTACTCAAAAGTTAGAGAATTGTTAGGGACATCATCTCTGGAAGTGGACAGAGCTAAGATTTTCCCATGGAGCTTGCTGTGTTTCTCTCAAGTGCCACTGCAGCTGTCATATGGTGACTGTTTTTTCTCTTGATTACTTCCATCATTACTTTTTAACCATTAAGAAGGGATGCCTCCCAAACCTATATCTCCAGTGGTTTGTTGCTATCTCCCTGCCACAGGATTCTCCCTTTGATCAGGTAAAGCAACAGTCACATGTGGCTTAACCAAGTGTTTGCCACACTGAAGGGGACAGAAGCACATCAGAGCACGAGGCATGAGGAAGTGAAGGGGCATCTGTTTTCCTGGTGGATCTATCACCAAGAATATTTCTATGATATCAGAAAGACATCTGCTTTATAAAATTTCTGTTGTCCTTCAGAATATTCCTGATCGTTCAAGCACGCTAATTGCGACTTCTTCTGTTTGTAAGGCTACACCACAGCTGAAGAGGTGGATATCTCCAAGGAGGTGGGGGAGTGGGATAAGTACGATAATTGTCTTTACCCATTATTCAAGTCAATTACTAGTTGTGCTTACAAGGCAAAATTAACAATCTCATTGGAGAATTCACTTTGGCAGACATCAACAAAAAAGGTGTAATTGACTATACTAGGTTATTAGTAGTAGCAAGTATAAAAAGTGTGCCTCCTCATTCATCCAGCACATTAGCCCCAGAGGGCCTTTCTGCTGTCTGCTCCTATGTACTAAGTGTTACCCGAGCTCCTGTGATGCACTGTTGTTTTCTGTAATTCAGTTCGTTGGTTAGACCAGGTATCTTGCCAATTCCTCAGAGGTGACATTTATCCACCACATTTCAGACAAAGCTCTAAGCAGCAATGCCCTTACAACATTATTTCTTCATACGAGATCTCTCTTCCATAATTTTTCCTTCAAAAGCTTGAGACTTTTTCCTACAGCTTCCCCTTCATCCTTTCCTTCTTCTCTTCATCCCCAAATGCAATCCTCAAATGAATTGTCCAAACATAAATCCAGTACTCCCTTGCTCCACCCTTCTTGGTCAACCCTGCACTTCTATAGCACTTTCTTTCTCCTCTTCCCACACTCAAGAATATAATACATAAAAAGCATAACATGGTTATTTTCTCTTCCAAAACAGTGACTATTTTCAAGTGGTTTCTCATTCAAAGCTCTCTTCATATGCTTTTCTCCAGAGTTTCTCTAGTTTAATTTTTTCAAATGTTCTGTGAATACCAATTTTCTCCTGTATATGTACCTGATAACACAATACCTAACTACCTAGAGGGTAACACAAGAGTAAATTGAGCTTCCTAACTGTATCTTCTTCTTAATAATGTGAAGTTAATAAGCTTGAGCCCCATCCATAACTAAGGCTTTCATACCAAATTAGAAGAGGCACACTGTTTGAGAAATCATGATCTTCCTTAGTGTCACGGTTTAAGCCCAGCCGGTAAAAAAACACCACAAAGCCACTCACTCACTCCTTCCCCGCTAGCCCCACAGAAATGAGGAGAAAATATAAAGAAAAGCTTGTGGGTCGAGACAAGGACAGGGAGGGATCACTCACCACTTATGGTCATGGGCAAAAGGCAGGCTCAACTTGGGGAAGAATCAAAATCAAACTACCAACCAAATCAAAACAAGGATAATGAGAAGTAAACCCAAACCTTACAACACCCACACCTTCCCCCCACCCCTCCCTCCTTCCCAGCTCAACTCCTCTCCCAGTTCTCTCTCCCTCCTCCCCCCCAGCAGCGCAGGGGGATGGGGAATGGGGCTGGGGTCAGTTCATCACACCTTGTCTCTGCCGCTCCTTCCTCCTCAGGGCCAGGACTCCGC
>NC_134204.1:44003660-44051160 GCF_964188355.1 Buteo buteo
AAGTTCTTTAGTCCGGTCACCAGAAGATCAATTCATCCAGTTATTATGGCCAGCCATTTTGCTCATGCTCCACTTTCTGAAGGGGATTGAGAAGCTCTTTCAAGAAGCTGTCTAACGGTGCATACTATTTGCCTTCAGGCAACAGATGACCACAGCAAGCTCTGATCTTAGAGACAGCTTTTTCTAAAGCAAAATGTTCTTAGATGTTGTCAAGATCATAATCAATAGCATATGCCCCTTTTAATGCTGTTTCTGCTGAAACACACTTGAGATTTTGCTGTACCTGGCTCTTCATTTGTTTCCAAAGGTATGCACCTTAGAAGTGTCTTTCTTTTCATCAGACAAGCTCTGTATCAGAGCTAACAGCCTGGAGCTGGTGAAAAGAGACTGGAAGGGCAAAGGGAAGAGGAAGGGGAAGGGGAAAAACTTGTTATGATTCAAATAATTTATTCTTCTAAAAGCAAAATTATTTAAGTTTTCTACAGTTGTCTCCATTCAATTCGAACAGTAGCTGGTTGTTATATATTATTGTGTGTATTTTAGCTATGCCTAGATGTCTTAATCAGTTACCAGGCCTCTGCTGTTACTTTTCTCAAACAGAGAACCTAGAGTCCCTGTCCAAAGAACTTAGTTTTGTGCTTGCCTTTCTTCTCTTATTAGTTTTGTTTCTTAAAATTCCTTCCAGTTAAAGGAAAAAATATGAGGACCTAGGAAAAACAGGAAAATAAGTAATCATTCAGAAGAAGGACAATATTTCAACAGAAGAATTTTCTCCAGACCTTATCTTTTCCATGCAGCTTGATAAATCTTACCTGTTTCTGTATGCCAAACCATCTGATATTTGCTTGTTTGAACCAAATATAGTCATAAATCCACCAGATCACAGAAAGACTATTCAGTAACAGAGAAAACTGAAACAGGGGCTCTCAGTTGAATGTATTTGCTACCTAAGATCAAAAGGCAATTATACTTGAGAAACAGCACGGCATGCATCTCTTGAACAGACTTCCCCATTTCTGACAATGCTGGTGTCAGCAACCATTCTACAAATTATTGAGAAGGAGAGCATGGATACTGATTGAACTTGCAATACCACCGTTTTTGTTATTTTTTTCTTAGGATTTTCCTCCATGTTTTCCTCTAATTATGTTAATTGTAATGAGGGATGATGGCTACTAAGTTTCTATTGACTACTGAGTGGGCCTGTATTGAAGTTAAATGCAGACTGTGTTTCTCGTATGCTTACAAATAACGTCAGAATAGCACACACAAGAAATAAATCAACAGCAAAAGAGTTAAATTAAACTCTAAGAAACCTACCACATCATCCTACATGTTCTATCATTAATGTCTGTTTTATTATTTTTTTCTGGATCTCAACAGGATGATGGAGAACAACCATAATTAGACCTTTCATTTGACCTTTTTCACTAATTCTAACTTGTATCAGCAGATAAGCTTTACTGCCCATGGTTGCTTAAGGTTAAATTAAAATCTTTTTTAATAAAGAAAAGACACTTTAATATTTCAAGTACATGTCAAGTGTTTGTTTTTAAAAAAATAATGGTTCTGCATGTTTTCTTCCCTATTTTACTTAGAAGGGCAGTTGCCTTTTGTTTTTATGCAGAATGGAAGATATAATTCTTTCAACAATTTGATGAGTTTTGTTTTATTGAATCTGCCCCTGGAAATGTATGACTAAAAGGTCAGACATCAAAAGATTTATGCTTTCTTTTATGTGATCTTTTTGTAAAAGACCCTTCCCTTCTTTTCTTTGTCTTTGTATATGTGGCCTGTTGTCTGTTTACTGTGCAGATGTTACTACAAAAAAAAAAAAAGAAAACTTCCTGCAATCAGAAGAAAGTAATTCACTCACTTTGCAGATTGCAGCAAATGTGAAACAGGGTAGTCATACAGGGCCAGCAGCCAAAGTCCTCTCTGAGAGGGCCATATGCACCAGTGAGCCTTGTAAATCTCTTTTAACCTCAGTCTCAGGCCTGGATTTATTTGTTTTTCTAGGCAGACTGATCTGGCTCCCTTCAGGCCCTACGAAATGATCTGTCACTGCTTACCCAGACAACCTGAGGCAGCCAGTAATGAAGTCAGCTCGCCAGGCCTTGCAAATGGACCTGGTGTCTTAGATTATGTAAGACCTTTTCATTTATTAGATTTCCACCCCAGGGCCTCCTACACCTCTTTGCCTTTCCATGGCATACATGCACGCATGTAGACACAGTAGCCCACCTAGGAAGGCTCTGGGACAGCCTGATAGCAACTTGGGAATTTGATTCAGGGAAACTGCATGTTTCCAAGCTAAAGAAGCAGCTCCTCATTCCAGTTTGTTCTTATATTGATGTTGGTGTGCTTTTAATGGTCTTGGAGGCTGATCTATAATAATCACAGCATGCTAATTACTTTCAGCCCTGACACAGAGACTAATAAAGAGAAAAATATGGGACTCAGCTAAATGCAGCTCCTGAGCTAATCTAAAATAGAAGATTATTTTCGTAGCTTAGGAGTGGATAACCCCCAAATTTTGGAGCAATGGTTCGTATTAGAGATGTCATAACCATGAAGAAAAAGGGATAACATTAAGCAGGATTTTCCTTTCCCAATTTATGTCTTCCCAAGATGCTCACAGAACTTAGGCATTTTGCCTTCTAGTTTCTATCCAGGTTGAATGTTAATATTTTTCACAATATTTCCCCTTGTTACACTGCAGTATTAGAAAAAGATTAGTTTGCACATTTCCATTACCAGAATATGGATCTTATTGTGATCACTCTGGTTTTAAATCCAGGCTATACAGTCCCCCTGCTCTCTATCATGTCCATAACCTCATACAGTGACACGAGCTTTCCAACCAAGAGTCAATGTAGCAGCACTTTGCTGCAAGTCTCACAAAAAAATAGGTGATGAATCAAGCTGACCAGCTATCACCTTAGATGGAGATGTTCAATAACACAACGACTGACCCAGTGATCTGAGCACAGAAATGGGACCCTATAGTACGTTTGTGTTATTACACCCATACTCTCCAGACTTCACAGGTGAATCCTAGTTTCCAGACAGCACACACTGCCTGAAGGTCAGCAACGGCTTGGGCTTTCTGCTGGAGCTCTCTGGTGGGTTGTCCCAGCAAACAAACATAAGCGCAGAGGATGGGTGAGCCCCCAGCTGAATCCCATGCTAGAGATGTAGCTTGTGTATTTCAGAGGTTCTCACCATCTCGTGGAGACTAACTGGTGTGAATCTTTGCTCTGGAACAAGATGTGTGCTTGGTTTTCTACCAAATGTGTTATAGCTGGAAGGTTTCACATGCAATCTAGATCTGATACAGACTCTGTCTATGGCTTTGACAGTGTTACTAATTGACCTTCATTTTCATTTATTACATAACACAAGTTCTTCAGAATCAGTGCCTTCATAAGAGTTTATCTGGCAGATTGGATGGAGTGTTTCTTATGCTATTTAAAGAAGATTTCCACTCACAGACTGAACTGCAAAATTTTACTAATGATTAAATGCCACACAAATTTAAGTTTGGGCATGAATTGCTTTTGGTTTTGACTGTGGGTGGAAGAGCGTAAGGTCACAAAATTAAAAATCTAGAGCTTCTGAGAGCAGTGGTATCCAAAATATAACACCTTCATAATAAATTATTAAGTGTTAATGTATCTTGCATGAAATATGAAATAATGATTAAATTTCCTGCCAAGAAATCACAAGCTAGACATTTAGTCACAAACTCTCATTAATTTCCCCGGAAATCATATGACCATTTATCCTTAATAACTTTGAAAACCTCAATCAGTAATTACAAGCACATCCAGAAAACTCAGGTTCCAATCATTTAGACCATCACATAGATTATAGACAATCAGGGCAGGAGGAGAGAAAAAGATTAAGGAAGTCACCCTACAGAGAGTAAAAAGCAGATGACACAGCCTGAGGAAGTCAGCTTCTACATTATAGTGACAAAAACAACAAAATAATTTATTGTAAATATCAACTGCTGTCATAAGTTTGACAGACTACTTTATGGGAATACTTAAAATTCCACAGGGCTGTCCTTTAGACCTGAAAGTTAAAAGTCTGGTAACTTAGTTGACTAACTCTAATCAACTTAATCAAGAACCTAGTCTTATTCATGTGATCTAGCCCATTTTTATGGAAAAGCATCATGATAGAAAAAAATCATGATGGAATTCTGTTATTCACCACCATAAATTAGAAACAGTAGTCAATGGCACTTTAGCAATGTAAAAACTATCTTACATCAAAAAGAATTAACTTCATTTTACACTTGGTAAGGGTAACTAGAAATTTGCAAAATATGCTCCTTGTGTGGAGATACATCAATGGGATAATTCACTACCAGATTTCTGAAGTATGGCATACTCAAAAGAAGAACTTAAAAAAAATAAGTGTGAATTAGGGGAAATTTATTCTGCGGTGACTTATCTTCCTCTTCCAAAGCTCATGGTCTGTGGGATAAAAAGGGGAAGATTTTCACCTTTATGAGACATAGAAGCACTTTAAGCTGAATTTTTTTTCCCTGCAGCTTCCATTTGACAGTACATTTTCCCTTTCTGAAAAATGTTAAAGAATGTTAACAAAACAAAAAATTACACAGTGAAGAAAAGGATATACAGCATTTGTTTTTCATTCATACTTTCTTTTTCCCTTCCCCCGGATAGGTATTCAGGTTGCTGGTACTTCATGGTAATAATCATAATTATATGGAAGACTATGCATTAGGAAGTGGGAACTAGACTTTGATGGAATTTCAAACCAACTGCTAATAGCCTTATTTTCAGGTAAAGCTTTCTAACAGAAGGCTTTGTGGTGACAGTATATGCCATATAAAGATGACTGGCAGACACTAAAAGATCAATACTACTTAGAGATGATGTTGATGACTGTCAGCAGACAAGCAAGTTATTACGACCTTATGAAGGGAGCTGAGGAGCAGAGCCAGACTTGGAGCCACACACATTTGAAGCAAAGCACTGGCTTTTCTGGCTAACATGCTTGGCAGCTCTAGCATTATATATTCATCACAGATCATTTCAGCAACATCTTATAAATATTATATCAGTCTGACTTGGGCAATGCCTTATGTCCATCTGTTCACATGACAGTGTAATCCCCAGCTTACACTAATTGTACAGTCTTTTCACAGGAAAGCCCTAGAGTGAGACCAAAGAGAAAAACCTCATCACCTGTGTCTACGGTTTACCTGGATAAAGTGCATGACAGGAACATGAAACGAGGACTTATCTTGGGAACAATTAACACAGGCTAGTAGAAACTGCATTAAACATTTCTTCTTTTTGCAGTGCCCTGGACTCCAGGGCCACACACAAGCACAGACATGCACACTCTGCAGATTTTTAACATTTAACCCAGGTAAGGCAGGAGAGATGGGCAGAGCACTCTTCCTATTCAGCCAGAAGAAAAAGCTTCCTGAATTGTTGGTATTAACATTCATCTCTGAATTCACCCCTTTCAATTATACATTTCTCTAAATCACCCATGCCAATAGACCTAGCTACTCTAATGACCTGTATCAGTGTGCAAACTTCAGTCATTTACATGCCTCAAATTTTCAGAAATTCTCTCCTACCTCTATTATTCATACCTAATTTACAAGAGGAGAGAAAATGATGTAGAAATTATATAAACAGAGCTTTAAATATCTGTCACAGAGTTGCTGACCTTTTCCTAGCTTCTCTTTATCAGGTTTCTACATCTCTTCCTCATTGAATTCCTGCTGGTATATTCCTTACAAAGAACTCTACTTTAGAAAAGCACACTCATGATGATGTTCCTGTACTAAATAGTCATCATAATTCTCACTTGCTGTGTCATGTCCATTGTGATCATAACCTCCCTAATGAAACCACCTCTCTTTTGCAACTTCCATTAAATACTTAGCACACTTAGAATTAGCTTATTTTCTATGAAAATTAATTTCCCCGACACAGAAATGGCTCCTGTCAATATTATGGTCATGATGCCAACAGTGCAGAGGCTTAGGTACAAAAAAAAAAAAAAAAGACATAAGCACATTCAAAAAGCTCTTTGAGGCCAATGACCAAAATTAGAAGAAGATTTCTGAGAAGGAGCATATTGACTCCTGCTCATAGGTCGTACTGGGGAATGAACGTGGAGTGACCTTCTTCCACTGAAGCAAGAAGTTTAAATCTCCCAAACGATTAAATAATTCCATCATCTAAACTTTAACTTAACATCCAGGATTTCTCAAAGAGCAATATTAGATACTCTGGGATTGTGGACCTAGGCACTATTCCCTCACAGCACTTAGGAAATAAAAGGTGGGGGCTGGTGGGAGGGGGGGGGGGGGGTGTGTCAAAAAATCAGGGGAAATTTAGCCACAGGAAAAAGAAAAGGAAAAAAAAAAAAGATAATGAAGGAGAAGCTTCACATTCCTTTATATACTACTGCATGAGTTCCAAATTGAAGGAATCTCCTTCACCTGCACACACTGCCTTTGCCTCCAAAAAATGGTTGCTCTATTGTGCCACCATGTGGAAAGAGGGAAACAGAGACAGTTGCGGTTAAACTATCAGTTCTCAAGGACTGCATTCAATGTGCAAATGGGCACAGTAAGAGAAACAACATAGTGTTATACACAAGCAGAAGAAAAAATGACAAACAAAACAAAGGAAAAAACTAGGCAACAAGATCAGCACCTGAATCGAAGTCAGAGAAAGCTCCACAGGGATAAACTTGCCCTTCCCTTCCCACCACGTCTTCCATGAACAAAATTCAGAATGGAGAAAAAGAGTAAGCAAAAACCTCCAGCCTGTTCAGAAGCAACAAACCATTCCCGACAGAATTTCCCACAGAGCCAAAATAAGTCACAATTCAATTCGATGTCTCACATTTTCAATATCTAATCCTAAAGTTACACAAATCACAACCAGGAGTGGTAAAAGCCAACTGAGGTAATCCTTCTTGTTACACTTTTGCCCTCCTTACCTTCAAACCCCCAATCTGTGATATCCTGGCAAGGAACTGCAAACTAGCACAGGACTTTTGAATCAAACTAAACCATGTCAATGGAGAAAAACCCAACAACAACTATTAAGCTGTGGTTTAAGTTCTCAGTGAGCTAGACCAACACCTGTGCCACTCACTCAAACCAGCAGTGTCTGCATCAAGCAACTAAGTGGGGAAAATCCCTGTCTAGTAAAAATCAATAACACAGACACTACAAGAACTAGTGGGCAAACGACACTTACTTGTTTTTTGTGACAACCAAAGGGGTTCAGAATTAAAAGAACTACTTCAACCGATGAGAATATTTTTTACTTGTAAGTCTTCAGACAATCTTCACATACTGGAGGAAATGTTTGTAGTACTTCAGAATTTTCCATGAGCTGGATCACAAGTAATAGGTCATCTGATCATCTCTACTAACAGAAGTTTGTTTATTATTTTCTTACTTTTGGAGTTTTGGTAGACCTTAATAAAGGAGCTGAAATCATGTGACTAAGACAACCAAAGATACAGCATGAATAAGTGTTCGAATTGCAAATCAGAAAGACAAAATTCTTACAAGTAATAAATATACCAGAAGAAAAACAAGGCAAATATTCCATTAAAATAATAATAATGATTGCAGAAGTGACTCAGTTCTTTCACAAACTAGTATGATTAATGAAAAGCTGGAGCAGCCCTAGCCTTTGGTTCCATTTTTCATTGCACCTATTCTGCAGCTTCTACCCACAGATCTATTTCTTCAAGCAGAAAGAGAATCTGTTAAAAGCAAGCGGCACCACATTTCTTCTTTGTTAACACTCTCAGATGCAGACTTATGCCCGGGTTTCCTCATGCACTAGAAATGTCCTTGCTTGCGATATGTTTATGAACAATGTGCATGCTTTCTCCTTCTCTGCTCCTTGCAAATCAAAGCCTCTTTGGAGTTTGATTTTAAAATTTACCAGTGATTGTCCAGGGGACTGAAGTAGTTTTTTAAGATGCTCAAGAAACTGTTTTTCCTCAAGTCTCTCTTCACACATAAAGGATCTTAAATTGCTGTTTTTTACCTACTTTCATTAAAAAAACCCAGGATGTTTAAAGGATATCACATTTATCTACAACTCTATTGCAATTTTCATACAATTTTTAATATATAATTGAATTCTTAAAAAGACCAGTTTTATCAAGGTAATGTCTCTCAACATAAGCAATGTTGTTGTGATGGAGATACTACCAGTAGCACAATATTTCAACTACTGTGCCAAGAGGCACAGGAGGACTCATCCTGTTCCATGACACCATCACATCATTGAAAGGAAAGTAATGACTAAATCATTATGCTACTGTGATCATTCACTGGGAGTCCACATAATATATTTAATATTTAATATTTAATATTTAATAATACTTGTAATAGCTGAATATGTCACTTGTACCTTAACACTTGTAATGGTTAAATATGTCAAAAAGGTCAGCAATTATTACACTCTTGCTGCCTGTCATTCACCCATGTGATCAACACCACTTCTCTGGGACTGTGCCTGCTGTTCTTCAGGGGTGGGGCTGTAACACCAGCAGGCTGGAAGCAATCCAGTAACCTTGCCTTCAGTCAAATTCAAACATACACTAAGTAAATGTTGCTATCAGTCTGACTGCTAGAACTAATTCTGTGTCAGATACCACTGCAGATCACTATGAAAAGTCCTTTCTACTTTTCCACTTCTTAACTTGTAAAAGAACACAGCAAAATGCACACTAAGTATTTATTTTTTTGCTTTCAAGATCGTTATTACAGAGCCTTAAGCATTAATTATCTGACTTTTCAAAAATACCAAATACAGATCCTTCAGTAAATGTCACAGGATAGACCTGCAGGTGTTCAGCATCTCTAACAGAACCTATATATTTTATCAATTATAGAATCAATTTAGTTTTAAAAAATAAATAAAAAAACCTTAAGACCACAAACACCACAACCGAGTTTCTTCAATATGAGGGAAACAATTTATCCATGATTTTGCCTATGTTCACACCCCAGTTAAAATCAAAACCAGATTCAAACCCCTTCATGTGGAAAGTCCTGAGACATAATGTCTTCTGGAGGTATTCATCCCCCAGTACTTGTAAAAATTTTTAAGGTATTTTGAAAAACTAAGTACTTGTGTCAAAAAAAAACCCTAAACAAACAAAACAAAACCCCTACAAAAACCACCTAGTTGTCTATCATCAGCTGGTAGAAAAAGTGTGATTAGATCTTTTGACAGTCTTATTTACATGCTTAAGAAACTGCACATTGAAGGATGGCAGATATGATTCAGAAACCTTTCTTGAATGGCTGTGTGGCAAAAGGCCAGGCATTTATCATTTGTACACCTACTTTTATTAATTTTCTGCACCACTGAAAATCAACAATTACAAGAAACGCAAAAACTACTGCACATAAACTTGTGTTGCTGTCTAAGCAAGTCTAGCTAAAAAGCCTTCATCTGAATCTTTGTTAATAAGTAAACTTATTAATTTCTATTGATGAAGAAGCCTATCCAGGAATATACTCATTCCAGCTCTCATTAATATACCCAGACTTGTCTGATGTGAGTTTGGCACATTTTTAGTTCTTCTAGTCCCCATCAGTCAGAGCTGCCACACTGACTGTAAGCTGTGTGTGAAACTGCACCCACTGCTAGGAATCTGGTGACACAGCACTAAAGGAACGTCAAGCAGGAAGCTGCTCCTACAACAGTGAAGCCGCAGGGTGTTGGCTTTCCCACGAGCTTTGCATAAAAACCCAAGCATAACTAGTTTTTGGCTACTGTGATTAACAAGCTTCAGCCTATGTAAATCTCAGTTTTCCTTGTGACCCCTTTGTGTTTACGGGTGTCTTAGCTCATCAAAAAATCAAAGTGAGTGGCAGCACCATTCTCAGGGCAATTGGCAGAGCAGCACACACATGACAGATTTGGTGGGAAAAAAGATAATTATTTTATGACTGAAATATATAGAGCCTCTAAGAGAGGCTAGGCCCTAAAGAAATGTGGCTGCTATAATTGAAAATAGCATGTGGCAGACCCACCAGCACTGCTAGGTCTAACACATGAAGAACCAGTGTATGCCGTGTTGATTTACTGTGCATTTGGTGCATGCATGCACATCACAGGCATTTGTCACAGCTGCCAGTTATCTAGAAACTGATGAATCCCTCTCCAAAGTGATAGCCCAGTAAATTACAGCAGAGTGATGACATTGGTAGATCTGGGCAATGCTTGGAAGAACTTAAGAATTTAAACAAACAGGACACAAAATGTTAGGGAGAAATTAATAGAGCTACCTTGGCACAACTGCCTTGGCAAGTCATACATATGATAGGCTGGGGATTGAGTAAGATCTCCCAAGGCCCAGTCTCCCAGCCTTCACCCAGGACCAACTTTCCTTCCTAAAGAAACCATTCAATAAAACAAGTTTATGATTTTTCCATTTCACTCCCCCCAGCCATTTCAGCACAAACCCAGAGTGCCTTTAAGAGAAAGGATTCTTGCCCCCAGCTCTACACCAGATAATCACTTCTATTTCCTCACAGTAAGTTCTTTCCATGAAATGAAAATCATTTCAAAGAACACGAACTGACGATTGAAAGCTACCATTGATGCCCACAGGATGTCATACATCTCCCTTTCAGGAAATTAAAGCAGTAACAAGAGCTGGCAGAGACAGTAAAATGACAATAAAAATGTATTTTAATTAAATTATTCTACAATAAAGCTAAAAGGAATCTAAAAACAAAGTCTGATTATCGTCCTCATCATCCTTGTTGAATGGCTTGAGCACAAAATCATTTCAAGATGAGCACTGAGCTAGCTGCAAACAACATTAAGAGTCATCTCTGTTTCCCTCCCCTTTCTCACATGTCACGCCACCACGATCAGCTTAAACAGCCCCACACAACTCAAAATATCACCTCCAAGCAGAAGGAATCCATTGTGAACACATTTTCTGTAGACATGCTCTGTCAACAAAAACATTGTTCAAAAGGTGGTTAGGTCCTCTTTTCCTACTTTGCACTTGATCTTCCTCTAAGGCATAAAACAGTCATTTCCTAACAAACAGAGAGAAAGACAACTTCATTACAGATAAAAACTTTCCCTTCCTTTAAGAAATCAGAGCAGAGATATATTATTAATGACTAACCATACCAAAATAATACCTGATTTATTCACAACCCAGACAGTTCTTCAAAAGACAATTTTTTAATGAGTTCTTATTTTTATTCTTCTTACTCTTGCTTTTAGGTGATCTTTTTCAGCATTTCAGTAAGTATCTTCTAACTACAGTTTATGAGCTTTTTGGACTAGTTTTCTTTTTTAAATTCTCTAATAAAACATGTTCTTTGTATGAGAGACAACAAATTTAATTTGCTGTCACCAATAAAGGAATGTATTTATTATTTTTTTTACAACTGTGGTACTAGAAAGTGTAAATAAGAAACATGGTGCTACAACCTGAAGGGAGTTGCTTTATCTTTGCAGCTGTGTGGCTTCATTGCCCACACCACTGTAATATCTACATGACTGCCATTTATCTAGAAGTGTAAAACGATTCATATTTTTTCATGCTTCTGTCCCATTTTGTAGAATAAGGGACTGATTTGTGCAGGGAATGAGAGCTGGCTAATTGAGATATGGTTCACAGTTTATGCTTGCATTGTAAAAGAAGTTGCATTAGGTCAACACAAACATCTGCTTCTAAAATTCCCTTTTGAAGGCCTTGTACCTGTGAAATGACATACCGTTCCAGCTGGATGTCACACAACTTTCTATCAGATTTTTGTATATTCACATTTCAAAAAATTAAATTGACATTAAAAACTATTGCTGGTGCGTTTTTGTTCTTTTGGTGAAGCAAACCCTCCCCACATGTCTTCATGCCTTTTTTTGGCTAAGCCTTGTTTATACGATCCATCTTGCTCAGAGTTGCAAGTTAAAGAAGTTACTGAAGTAGTTCTGTTGCATTAGTGTAAAAGAAGGGGCTTGGGGAGTCTGTGAATAAGACAAAGCTGGGTAAATCCTTCAAAAAGATGACAAGGTAAGTAAGCTAGCACAAACAGTCTGCCCACCAAGACTCCTTTGCTTCAAGTTTCCCCTTAAATGTCATAGACCATGAAAATATAAATAGAAGTTTTTACATAAAGTCTGTGAAAAATCCAGGAGAGTGATTAGAGCTTTCACACAGCAGAAAGGCATGGTTACCCCAGTAAAATTAATGTCTTCATAATGATTTTGTCTTTGTATTTCAAATTAACCCTGTATATCACACTGATTTGTTGCTAACTTTAAATACTGCTGCAGCAGCAGTTGCTGGCAGGGCAACAGGGGTGGAGACATGTGCTCGGGGTACTGAGAGGCAGCTCGGGGGATAGCACGGGAACATGCACCCTCAAAAGCATTAACCTGCTGCAAATGAGGAACACCAACACACAGTGCAGTCCTACTGCCCAAAGAGAAGTCATCTTGTGACAAATAGGTCTCACAGCAGTCAGACCCCTATTTGGGGAGTTCTGCACCCAATCACACATTCCCATCACAAGCAAAAGAAAATAAGAGAGCCAGAAAATGCCTTCATATGTCACACTACCAGTTACAAGGATGATCCATGATCCTTTATGGGTTTGAGTTGCCACACAGACATGGATGGCAGGGTCCACATTTAAACAGATCAACATTCAGTCCTAGCTTGTATGGAGGCGGAAATTTCACTATGGTGAATGGACCTGTCCCTGTGAAAAAACATACATATTCAACAGCAGGAGAGATCTTACAGCAGCAGGTATTTCACCATGAATCCATCTGCCAGGTGATGTCTATTCTCTCAAGTAGTGCTGTCGACAGTCTGCAGCAATATCTGTAACTACTGTCTTAATCATCACAGTGAAATAGTAGCATCTAAACCCAGCAGTACCCTCTGCACAGAGACTGAGAGGGCAGTGAGAGAAAAGTGAGTGTCCTAATGCCTTATACTAATGCACTTTGGCTGTTAGACTAGGGACGAGATGTCTTCTTCTCAAGAAACAGGAGTTTTTTCTTCTTCTCAGTTTTGATGTTATTATGTTTAGTCATAAGGAATACTATCACATAAGAGATCTTACATCAGCATTTTGTAAGACCATTTATTCTGATGACTAACTATGAAAATTTCTGAAATCAATTAGAATGTGAACTACAGTTTGAGAAAAGAATAGACTGCAGCTGTAACCAGTTGCTGAAGTTTACTCAACATAATCACTTTGACAACAAGAACTTTTTTTTTTTCTTTTCAAAGAAATGATACTATTACCAAAATAATGTAATAGATATGTACCGGCACAATGTACCAGAAAATGACCAATTCATTCAGTAGTGGCCCCATGAAAGATGACAAAAAAGTAGTATTCTTGTCAACCTTTCCTTTTTGCATGAAAATGGCCTGTTTTACAAATATCTTCCTTAGAGTCCCAAGCCATGAATTTTAAAATCTCATGCCTAAATAAATGTCCCAGTTTTCATCATTTCTCTGTACCCCCGACAACTTCAAACAGTCTATATGGGAACATCTTGGTGCTTTTCCAAATTTGACCATATGTTTATGAACATAAATATCTACATAAGCATCCATCTTAAGGCCTCTGCTTTGCTTTAGATCTGTAGTGGTGGTGTTCTTTTCACACTGTTCTTACTAGTAAGTGTATATGTAATTTTATTCTTTGCAGATTGCAGTCTGGAATCTTGCAGAACTAAAGCACCTCACTGTCACAAAGTAGTTCAGAGACAGAAGCTTTCATTACTATGTAAAACAGGACTCTGCCTATGCACAAGATTAATACTGGTATCAAAAGTCTCATGCAATGAAGCATGAAGAGCAATGTCATAGCTCTTCAAGTTGTCAGGAAATAGCTATGAGAGATATTTGTTGGGTTATGTCAAGACTGCTGTTTTACAGCCACCCTACAAATATGTTGAAAGTACAACAGTACCTTGAGTCCCAGAAGTTAACACCACAATGTGTGGGGCACCTGCGACTTCAAGAAGATGAATGGTTTGCTTGACCACACTCACAGGTGGCCTGAATGAACATTACAGGTGCCTGAGCTACAGAGAAGGAGAGAGAAAAAGACCTTAGAGTGAGATTAAAAGCTAGATCGAGTTTCTGTAAATTAAAAAAAAAAAAAAAATATGCCTTGTATCACATTTCCTTTATTGGCTCTATGGATTTAGATGTAAAGAGTTTGAAAGGAGTGATAGAATCTACCTGCAAAACATGCAAGATACTGCTACAGTAAATACAGACTCTTCAGAGAAATGGAGAAAGTTAACAGTAACTGTTACCGTGCTGCTGCCTCTAATATTTATTTACATGTGAAAAATATTATTTTCATATTAAGCATGGATTTTAAATAATGATAATAATTATAATAATAATGCAATTCAGACTCATGGAAAATCAGTGGTCTGCCAGATGTACACAAGAGATTTTAATCTACTGATATTTTCTTCCACCCTTGTTTGTTATTTTTTTGTTTGAGTTATACTGACAGATGTTTACAGTTCCTCTCCCTTCCCTATCCTCCTATTGTTTAGTTGAACAGCAGTAGTACTTCTTAGCTATTTAAATCAACAGTATTATAAGCAGAGAGAGACTTTCCTGCCTTTGACAGTTATTCATCACTCTTTCTGCATCCTACTAAATCACTCCTGTCAGAGATAACTTTTATCCCTGGCTCACTTTGTAGGAGCAACTGTGTTAGACGTCGTGCAGCATAGACCTCAGTTTACCCAGTTTCTCCTCCATATAAACAATGAGAAACTGCCTATTGGAGCACTGTAATGTCTTACGTAGTTAAGAAGGACTGTTTGCCACCAAAGATACCTGAATGTAGGCTAAAGCAGAGTCAAATCAAAACTCAGTAAATAAGCAAGTTTAGATTCAAGTAAATATGAAATATCAATACTCAGTTGATACATTTTAAAGATAAAAGTGTAATCAGATGGGACTAGATGGAAAAAACAGGACTGGGAAGGTACTGTGTCTTTGGCACTTGCTATTATCAGGAAGCTATAGCAAGCAAAACACGAGAAGTCAAACATTTCTCTCCCAGTAAGAAATTTGTAGCTGTGCTTCTCACAAAATCAAATGCAATCTGAAAATTCCTGAATGTTATTAACATGGACGCATAACCTCCATGTGTCATGACCCCGCACCCACCCACACAAATAGACACAAATCTATACTGTCCGAATAATATTCCTGCACTTTGGAACAAAATTCTCTTCTGTATGTTTTTTATTAGATCCTTGCCTGAGGGATAAGCTGAGCCATAATCATAAAAGAGAGGGAAACATACACAGATTCAACACCTAAAAGTGAGAAGGAAGCAGAATAAGAGCATGTTGTTGTTGTTTTAAAGCAGATACAGTGAAGGGATTATTATTTTATTAATGGTCCTCTAACTGCCATGATTCTGGTGTTATTTGAACAAACTATGCCTTCTATTGTACTCTGTAGTGACACAAAGCTCTGCAGGAGACAGGATGCTTTGAACAATTCCCATTTTAGATTACGTCTAGAAATTGCATGTTTAAAGCTGAATTTACATGTTGAATGCAAATCTTTGTGACTGAACTAGCATATCAAACTGGTGCAGCTGTACACAATTAGAGCAAAATGTGGCTGCTGTTCCAAAGAGCCTTTCTTTTGCTCTAGTATACAATGTTGTTCATTTGTTTGGCAATATATCACTTATCTCCAACATGTAGGACTATCAGTGAGTTAGGAGCTGTTAGTTCAAAAGCCTTGAAAAACTACCCTATACCCCGTGGTACCTTTTCAGAACAGAAGCTGCTATTTGGATCTAGATTTGACTCTTTTTAGAGGGCCTATCAGTAGCGACGCTTTTTGTTGTTTTTTCTTGCTGTATTTTTTTTTTTTTTTGTAAATCACATTTTAGTCACATTCAGAGCTTCCATGTATCCCCCACCCCAAACATACATGCACACACACAAAGGAAACTGTTTTCATCTGTGGCTAAATGATGTCTTTCCACTTCCTCATCTCAGAAGGTGTCAGGGCTTTGCTAAGGATTCCCATTCAAATCAAGCAGGAGAGCACAATGCAGACTGAATACAAATTGGTGCTGGAGAAGTGGAACAAGGTTAGCGAAGTGTGCAGTTGGCGAGATTGATGTTGATACCCTTCACTGCCAAGTGAAATGCCAATAATGCTTGTATAGCATTTTGTGAGGGCAATGGGAGTATTGATTCCTGAGCAATAATAAAGAATGAAGCTGCTCTCTCAGGTATAAAAATATTGGCAACTGTTACAAAGAATTGACTCATAGAGGTCTGAGTGTTGGCCTATCCTAATACAAATAATTCAGGCTTCAGAAGGATTTCAAGAGCAGCCAGGCATGGTCCTCAGGCACATTCTCTGCTATTAATTTATCTGCAGCTTTCACAAGCCTCTCTGTCTATCAGCCAATTGGTCTTTGAGGTGCAGGGACAAAAATGGATTTCTGAAGGCTTGTTGGGAGACAATACGAAAAGCCTGTTGAGCCATGAAATTTTAACATAAAAAAATAATAAAAAAAGTTACACTCCTTTGTTGTCATTTTTATGAGAAAAAGCAGAACATACAGTTTCCATGCACTTCATAAATACATTTAACATGCATTTCATTGAAGCTCAGATTTCTAAGGCTAGTATTTTTATTCTATTGCTTAAAATAGTTTTACTCACTGAAAGAAGTGTAAAGCTGCCAGAACATGAAGGTATTACAGGTTATAGTACATCTTATGAATTCTCAAACAATTCACAGTATGCTGTCTGTGCTTAAGCGTGAGTACTAAGAGTCTCCTAAAAACTTCTGAAGAATTAGCTGCTTTTTGTGATGTTGAAAAGCAAATACCTTAAAACGACTGCCCACTCTTAAAATTGTGATGCACGTCTGTTCAGTCTGTTAACTAAGGGGATTCTTCTCCATCCATCACTGTACATCCATCAAAAGTACAACAGAAATAGAAGCATTGGGAGTGCACATCAACACATTTAACAAAAGCAGTAATGAAATCCACACAGTGCCATAGAATTAGCTGTATTTTGTTGGTGACTACCTCACCTATGCTCAGTATAATAATACACATTTAACAGAACTGCTGACATGGTGAACAACCAGGTTTCTTTCAATGGTTATTAGACAACAAAAATCTATCATCATACTTACTTACTGTTTTGCATTAACTGTACATTTCCCACAATAAGATTACAGGCTTGGTGATTTTTAATCAGGAACAACTAGCAAACACAGGGCCATTAAAGTTATAAATAATTGTCAAAAATGCCAAACATATTTGCAGACATGAAGAATTCTAACTACGGAACTCACCTATTCCAACTAATCAATGTTTGAATACCACATCTGTTGGAAAATAGATAGCTGTGACCACTGTGCAGTAGCTTACCCTGCTGCAGATGTCCCCACTGAAACAGAATACAGTGGCTGGAAAGCTTTCATCCTGGTCATACTTTTCCTGAGTCAAATGCACAATGAATTTCTTACTTTCACTGGCTCGGAAACTTTCCCAAAGACTTCACCACTGGCTTCCAAATCTGCAGGGAAAGCTCTTGGACTCAAAAAATGGACAATCAAATGGGAAGATCATGCACTTTGAAACAGAAGGGGAGGTGGCCAATGTGCAGCTCAGGTAAAAAGAAAAGGGAGTCAACACCATACGGCTGGTGGTGAACAGCAGGAAAAATTACCAACAGCTGTGCCTGTTGAACTACTGTTAGGAATGCCTTTGGATGATGATATATTAAAAAATGCAACAGAGTTACAGATAGTTAAAGAAAATATTTTCAAGAGGACAAGGAGGTATTGGATCAGAACCATATGAAAGAAAGAACATTCATGAAACTTGATTCAAATAAAAAAATTTTAAATTTCCTTACCATCAACAGATCCTTTTTTGTGATTTTGTAAACATCCACCAACCTATTACGTCAATAAAGGAACACAGCCAAAGGAAGCCATGGCCTTCATCATCTGGAAGAAAATGTTCACTTCTGCATCTGACTACAATTTTTGGCAACTATAGGCATGAGCCATTACTCAATTTACAGAGCTAAAAACTGGCTGAGAAAGCATATTTTTCTAATGGTTTGATGAGCATCAGATAGTAATCTCTTCATTCAGGCCCCATTCAGACTTCAACCAACAGTTTCTTTATTTCCTTATCTCTATTCAGCAACATTTTTGAAAGAAACCCACTTTTGATATGAGAGCAGAATAGGTAAAAAAAGGAAAGGGTACTTCTTTTGGTCCTGGATCTGTTGTATGTCAGTGAAGTATATGCAACATCATTAAGTGATAATGCAGATGATTATATTTCATTCATATCTTGACCTTTTGTATTCAGAGTCTGCTAACTCTGTTGCAAACCTAGAGATGTGTCTAATTGCTTTGAGACTATTTTTCTTCCTTTTGTCTCTCTCAAGTCTACTGCATCTGCCACAGAAAAAAACCATAGAACTTTACAGGCAATCAATGACAAGGGATGCGATTTCTTCTCTTGTGACATTCTCATGATATCACCTCAGAGGTATTTAAATGCTCTATTCCCTATTTCTTCCTCAAATGCAAAGAATCTCAGCTTTTCCAGGTAAAAGAATTTTCTGTATGTGCATTCATGCTCAGCTGACCAGCTTCTCTTTCTCCCAACCCCATGAAAGGCTCTCCTATCACCTAGAATATGAGACAGTGATAATGCAGATTTCCTTTGTATCACGCAATTAAATTGGAATGCCAAATACCAATGGGAATTAAATATCTAGTACCTGTTGTTACTTTTGACTACTGAAACATTGCAGCCCAAAGTCCACAACAATGTTCAATATTTATTTTCCTTATTTATTTTATATGTAAAGAAAGTGCACTAGAATAAAAAAAATATTAATCCAATTGTACATAATTTTACCTCTATCAGCATCAAATTTCATCTGCCATCATGTTGCCTATTGACCTTTTAAACTCATCTCTCATCTTTGCTATCCTAAATCATTAACTATCGTCTGCATTTTTCTTATCTGTTTTCCTTTTTTTTTACTTATCATAGCTATATTAAAAGATACCTGTCCTAGAAAAGGAAAGGATTGCAAAGAAAAGACAGGCTGTATATGTTTAGAGACGTGCCCTGCTGTTTAGTGCTCTCTTCACAAAAGCTCAGGAAGTCTCACCTCTTGAGACATCCTGTTTCTCAAAAGGGTCTTCAGAGCCTTTGGTTCAAGCTTCCAGATGGCAATGTGGCACAAGAGAAGTACAAGAGTAAAATGAAGATTAATCACTATGTGTGTGCTAAGTGCTGAGAGCACTACAGGATCTGTCTGATAAAAATCTACAGTGACAGAGCTGGGGAGAACAGATCATTGAATTGACATAAAGATGCTGAGCTTTGCTCTTTGAATCATGCAGGTTATTCCTGTTGGTTAGACACTAGAGGATCATAAAAACATTAAACAACAAAAGTATTTCAGTTGAGCTACTGGGTCTTGAGTTTTAACCCTGCTACCATGTTTTTGTTCCCTTACTTCCCAAGGTCAGACTCTAGTTGCTCAAGCATGACCTAGAGGGGATTTCAGTACATTCACCAACACTACTTTTTTTTTTCCCCTTTTACCCATGTTTTTCAAACATTCTGTCTAGTGATCTTAGAGAAGCCAGTAGGAGGGAAGAAAAATTGATCCCAGTTGTTTTTCTAAAATTAATACATCCACTTCTGTAGTGCAGTAATGGCAGCTTTCCTTCTGCAGTTTGTTGAACAAAGCAATTGGTGATGGGCTGAAGATATTAAAATTCCAGCTATAAATTCATTTACAAAGTGAATTTAGTTATCTCAAAAGCTATTAGACTGAATTCCCCAGAGACTGAACTCATTGACTTATTCACAGAACTGCTACAGTGAAATATGAAACAGTGCAAGCCTTCAGCACACTGTCCCACTAGCATGCTCCAAGACTGACCTGCTAGAATGACCCATGAGGGGACAGATTAGTTCAGTCTTTATGTTCATTTAGGAAAGCACTCCTCTCACTTTAATCAATGGCAAAACCTCTGCTGAATTCAATGAAGGTTTGATCAGGTCCTTGTCCTCTAGGAATGACGCTGTGACCACTGAACAAACCACAGACACTAATGATCAGGCACGGATTTTCAAATGGCTGTAGACATGTGCAGAAAAAGGAGTAATCATACTCCTGGGCACACAGCTCCAGTCTTCATGAAAGTGTACAGTTTGCAAAGGATCATTAATTATCTGAATGTTCTAGATCTCATATGCTTTTTTTTTATATCTTGAGTTCATAATACAGTTAATTTGTACCTCCACTATAAAACCTGATGCTTTGCTATCTCTTTGCTGCTAAAAGAACAGGAAGGGCTCTTGAATCAGTATATTCAGTTCTACCAACTATGTGAATTTGGGAAAGTCACTTGCTTCCTTTTTGTGAAATGGGGGGTAACAGCTGCTACCAAATTAGGGGAAGAAAAGAGGAGACAGAAGAAGGAATGTCCCAGGTATCACATCTGATGACAAAACCATATACTTGTGTAACATACCCTTATAATACCCCTTTGGAACAATAATTTTCAGCATGCTAAATGCACTAAGAGCTGTCTGCTATGGTAAAATAAAAAAGATTCTGATCAAAATGTTTTGCTGTAAATTTTGCTGCCAAGTGCAGTGATAGCTACTATACGGCACATAAGACCCACTGGTGAATTTTCAGCTTCCCTGAGTCCTGCTGAATTTTCATTACAAGCACCAGCCTGCAAGTTCCAAGTTGTTAAGTGTGGTTATGGAAGAAATCTGGAGGTGGAAACCTTGTCAATCACTGACAACAGGGCCTTGCTCAGCTGATAATAAAACTACTGCTGCTGTCTAAGAAAGATTTCTGTTAGCATTTGGGAAAGGCAGCAGGGTGACCTTTTTTCCCAAGAGCCAAAGACGCAAAGTGTCTGTTATGATGTACGCCTTTTGCTAGGATTTGGTGGGTTTTTGTATTGCCACCTCCCACCACACCTGGCACTCAAGAGGTTTTGAAATACTTGAAAATACAGAAGGATGAACTGACAATGTCTTATATCTCTGCTTTTCTGATTCTGTGCCCTTTCATTCCTACTTTAATTACTCAGACATTATTTGTCTGCTGCTCTTCCTGCTTTTATCCTGGATTTAAAATACTCTTCTCCTCTTACAGAAATTTATTATCATTGATGAACACAGAATAGCACACCCTGGGCTTCAGTCTCTATGCAGGTACTTTGCCACTTAGTTCAGTGGCAGGCCCTGTATATAAATTCCTACTGAGCATTGGATTAATTACTTTTGAAAATGAGAAAACCAGTTAAGAGGTTTCTTTCACTAGCTCAAACTATAACTCTGGCTAGTCCAACATCAGCTCAAAGTCAGATTTTCATCCCTAACTGCTGATCTGACATCCATGTAAAGCTTTCACTGGTGTGCTCTCAGACCTTTAAGACAAGCTCATGAGCTGTAATTGACGATTCAGGCACACAGGAAGCATAGAAGCATCCAAAATTATGCTGAACATAATGGAACTGGAGAAGAGAGACAGGAACATCTGTCCATTCAACTACTTTCTTGTAAACATGATAAGATTAAAGTCCCCATGCCAGCCAAGCAGGGATACTTAAAATTCAAGTCCGTAAAAACCACATTAGACTTGAGAAAAGGTTTGCAGCTCTGAAATTTTGCCAAACTGCTAAAAGCTGAAGCATGAAGACAGAGGAACACACAGAACTTGACTGAACACCCACAGAAATCAGTGGGAGACTTTCCACACATTTCAGTCAGCAACAGATCAAGCCATCTAACAAGTTTCAGAACTATTAGTATGACTTTTTCCAGTCTCACAAGTTAAGTAATACATCCAAATGCACATCCACACCTCAGTATGAATTAAGAGGAGTGGAAAATACTGACTTTTCATGTAATATATATTTTTTTCATTGGAATGTACGTATCAAAAAAACCCCATAGCTAGATGTATAAAAACTTTCTTCTTCTGAAGTGAGAAAGTGAAATTATTCTAATCATTCACTTTTATCACCTTATCCACATCACCAAAACCAAAAGAAATCTTTAATAATACAAAAGGATCTCAAGTAAACATATTTACCTTTAAAATATGCATTATAACCAAATATCAGAAAGTGTAAAGCACTTCACAAAGGTATAAATGTGATGTGTAAAGCAATTCATAAACATATAAAAAGATGACCCTGATTCAAAAATGTTAGTCTAATTAGACAGTACATACATAAGGGAGTGGGAGGAAAAAGAGTGAATTGATGAAAGCATTGAAAAGAAAGGGTAAAAGTTAAGCACACATCTTGTTAGCCCCATGATTCATAAATGTCTTATGTAGATAGACACACATCTATCCACTGGATGAGTAGGCCAACATTTACCGTCCTCTATTCTCAAGTTGTGTCTTCACGAGTCATTCAAAAAGAAAAGTGCGAAAGGTTGTCAGACTGCTTCAGGAAGTAGGATGAAGACAAATGGGGCCATATGGAAGAAGTTGCGAGAGCAGAGGGAGAGAAGCACATTAAGAAAATCTTGCAAGTCTTGTTCTTGTGTTGAATAAAGAGAGGATAGAAAAGCAGGTGAAAGTACGAAAGTAAACAGAAGGGCAGAGTTACATTATATAAGACCTTGAACTGAAATCATGGCCTTTCAATTCAGGTAGCAAAGGAGATGTCATTTTGTGCTGTATCTAGTAAGACAGACAGCTCCCAAGAAGCCCTTCTTCCAAGTCCTTCAGTAACAGACCACTGCATCACAACTTCTCTGGAAACTTCTTTCCTTAAGTGTATCTTATCTTCACCAGCAATGACCGAAATTTGAGTCTGAAGTTACAACTTGAAGATTGCATGTGGTATTCACGCTTGTAGCCTCTGTGGATTGCCAGGAATAGTTACCAGAAGTTGCTGCACTGTGGAAGTGAAGAAGAGGGCTTTCAAAGACAAATGTGGCATGGCATTTAATTTATACAGCAAGGGAGAAATACAGCAAGCAATGCTGGCACATTAGAGAAATGAATTAATAATTAATAGCTTATAAATGTGTTAACAGCTCTTTACAATGACACATAATTGTAGGATCAGCAATTTATTACCCAAAGTTCACTAACAGCTTCTAAATATGTTGATTATCACAGTGAAAAAAACATGAGTGTTTAAAAAAAATGTTAATAATTAGATCCCTCTTAGGTTATAACTGTCACCTAAACAGCTTGTAAATGAATAAAAACAGTATTCTAAAGTAAACTTCCATTCACTGGCTGTGGTTGTTGTTACCAAAGTGAGATCTAAAGCCAGGATGCAAAGATTAGAATTGACATGTGCAACCTGGTTACATGGCAAAGTAAAAAAAATAAATAAATAAATAAAAAGAGCATGAAATTGTTCATGTTTGAATATGTATGTTTATTTGCTCCTCTTGTTTTTTTGCCTCAGGAAAAATGAAAAATGTTAATTCTTAAACAAAGCAAAAAATACCACCTGTTCATAATATTTTACATAGAAAAGAATATTTAGACATGAGATAGGCTTCAGGCATAATTCAGCCTAAGCAATTTGTTCCTATGTACAGAACAAAAGATCCAAATTCCAAAACATGCTAAAGGAATAAGCAAATTTTGTGCTCTTGTCCACATAGCTGAAAGTCATTTGCTTTCATTATGATGATATGAAACTGACAAGGACATGTAGAATTAAAATAATGTTACTTCTGTGGAGACTGCATTGACTTTGACAGTATACATCCTGTGCTATACAGAAAATCATATTAATGCATGCACTGGTTTTTGCTGAAATAGAATTAGTTTTCTTCATAGTAGCTAGTGTGGGGCTATGGTTTGGATTTATGCTAAAGAGAGTGTTGATAATACAGGGATGTTTCAGTTATTGCTGAGCAGTGCTTACACAGAGTCAAGACCTTTTCTGCTTCTCACCCCATCCCAACAGTGAGTAGGCTGGGGGGCCACGAGAAGTTGGGAGGGGACACAGCTGGGACAGCTGACCCCAACTGACCAAAGGGATATTCCAGACCATATGACATCATGCTTAGCATACAAAGCTGGGGAGAAGGAGGAAGAAGAGTGTGTGTTCATGGTTATGGCATTTGGCTTCCCAAGTAACCATCACATGTAATGGAGCCCTGCTTTCCTGGAGATGGCTGAACACCTGCCTGCCGATGGGAAGTGGTGAATGAATTCCTTGTTTTGCTTTGCTTGCCTGCATGGCTTTTGCTTTACCTATTAAACTGTCTTTATCTCAACCCATGAGTTTTTTCACTTTTACTCTTCTTATTCTCTCTCCCACCCCACTGGGTGGGGGGAGCAAGTGAGCGGCTGCGTGGTGTTTAGTTGCAGGCTGGGGTTAAACCATGACAATGCATCATAACACATCTTGATCTTCAAAATCAGAAGGCTTTTATTGGCAGAAAAATAAGCAGAATTCTATAAAAATCCACTTTCCCTTTTTGCTAATTATTTATGTTCAACATACATTATATTCCCCATGTACACATATATAAGAATAAGAATATTAAATGTACTGAAATTCTAATTACTGGCAGCATTGTGGTTCAATTTGAAGTACTTACCACCTCACCGAAATCTATCCTAATAGAACTGGTTATAGGAAAGCATGTGCATGGGAGGATGTGAATGTGTGAGCATGAGAGAACAACAGCTCCAGCACAGCTTCTGTGCTTCTGAAGAAAGAGGCATATATCCAGGAGCCATAAAACAACATGCTAAAAAAATTCTCTCAATTTATTCCTCAGTTCATATACCCATTCCTTGACTTCACACCTGCTTTCTTCATACTCACTCTGTTCTTTACACGCAAATTTTAGCACAGTAGCTAAAAAGTTGACTGTTGATTTAAAAGACTGCTGCCATGAACTCTAGCCTGAATTTATATGAACTCAGTAGGACTATTCTTCTATGTGCAATTTCAGGAAAATATTTCATTATATTGACACACTGGGACAAGGCAAGGACCAGTCAGAAGTAAAAACTTGATCCTGAGTTGCAGCAGTACTTTCAGCTGAACCAAGTAAAAACAGGCTCAGAGTTATGTACAGAACAAGTATCTGTTCACTTTTTAAAAGACAAAACACTTCAAGAAGTGCAGAATTAGATTTTACTAAGCAAATAGTTAATGGCTCACTCCAGTGAAGATCAGCATCAACAGACTGAAATGCCTCAGCATCAACATACTTTATGGTTTTGTCTAAATACCTCATGAAAACTAAGGCTGCTCTCTTTGTGCAAACTGCCTTATCATGCTAACCCAAAGCTTCTTCTGCAGCACTCTTACCTTTCTCCTCATGGGCAATGATGTTTCTGTTATAGTTTATCCTCATGCTTCCATACACACACATAGACTTGCACACACCCAATACTGTAATTAATGCCATCTGTCTTCATCTAGTAATTTTATCTTAAATAGAAAAACAGTAATATAAAATTAGTTGCCTAGTCAGCAAGTTGCATAGACTTAATCAAAAATAAAAACTAGACAAGGTTATACAGGAGCTCTACATACAATCAGATCTACTAATTCGTAGGTAGCATACAAAAAATTGTACACTGAACTTTGTACATTGAACTTTGAATAAGCATTTTCAAGACTACACAGGGTGAAGTGGTTATGGGAATACTGTGTGGCACAAGATGCCATAACAAGCAATAAAACTTTGCAGATTAAGACCAGTTAAATAAGCACAAAGGAGTCAGACCAAGGTTATGCAAGCTGACTTACTTATTATGGCCAAAATGAGCCATGAAACATAAAACATTGTAATTATATCTCAAGATGTCAAGGTAATTGTGTAAGCACTTGCATAGAGACTGGGGAAGCAGCAATATAAAATTGCAAAAGGAAAAGCAAGATGAAAGAGATCAAAATGCTAGGTGATGTGTTGTAGAAGGTGGGGCTGTCAAAATGAAAAGCATAATTCAAACTGTTGAACAATGATAACGACTGTACTAGAATGCATTGTATTTACTAGTATAGTAATTCTTTTAACATCCTATCTGTTGTTCAAGCTAAGTCCACTTGCAGTGCCAGTACACAACTGTACAATTTTTTAGAATTCATGCATGTTTCACCAGCTTTCGCTTCCTTGAAATAATAGGCATAAAATTTTCATTCTAAGCAACAGTTGCAAATGAATCTAGTAGATACTGAAAGGAGACCATCAAGCCTTTTCCAGGTAACAACAGACAATCAGGTAAGAACAAGGAGCCTGGCTGTTAAGAAGAGTTTAAATGAGAGAGGTTAAACTTCAGAATGTCATGGAAAATGCCATGTCTGAAATTAGAAGTTTACTATAAGCACATATTATGCTAATATGCCACATAACCAGCACAGTGGCAATCTTGGTTTCAAACAACTTCAGTGGATGCCGGAGAGCTAGCAGAGGAACTATAAAGACCATCCCCACATTATTTTGTAAACTTTTGTGGATTCTCTAATTAATAAAACATCTCTAATGAGGGTCTCAAATGCAACAGGGGACCTGACAAGCCTAAGTGCTTACTTTATCCAGCACATAGGTTTCATGAAACTCAAACTAATGAATTAAATTGCTTTTGCTGTAAGACTGCAAGAATGAAAGCTTAAAGTGGGCCTCTTACTAATGTTGTAAATATGCGGTAGGTGAAATTAAGAGTCTTCTTAACATTTATTTATAAAATCCATACAATTATTTTAACTATAGGATATTTTAAAATACCTTTCACAGAAAAATCCATCCTATTTAATAAACCATGTGATTAGGAGCAGAATGGAGTATTATAGGGACATAGTGGTTAACTCTTTTAGAAGCTGTATCAACTGCCTTGTGACAATGTTCCAATTATTTAGTCATCCACCATTAACACAAAGTAACATTTGCTAAACTGCCCAAACAACTTCAAAAATTGAGGAGATAGGGAGTCAATCTGGATGTCATCTTCAAAAACCCTGAAATGTATATGAAACAATGCTGCCTGTGCCAAAATCAATCCCATTATGTTTCTGATTTCTCAACTGAGGTATCCCACATCTCTTTGTATGAGAAGTGATGTGGAAGTTTTCTCTAAATCTGCACACAAATTTGATAATTCTTCTGGCCCTGCCTCATTTTGAAGAGGGTAAGGATCAAAGAGAAAGATAGAGAAGAAAGAAAAAGCCTGCATACAGGAATAAAATGTTTCTGTCTTGACAGCATGAGAATTTTTACACTATGCAGATTAGATGGTATTCAGACAAATTACAAGTGCACAATAAAAAGCCATGAGGTAAAGAAAACTGTTTTAGTACATAGAAAATATTTCTGTCCAGGAATTACACGGGATTTTACCTAACTGGTATCTGACTAAACAAGGTTACAAGCCAGATATAGTCTCTCTATAGCACATTTGGAAATAAAGTTTTGTGAAAAAAATATCTGCAAAGCCACACCCTTTAAATGACTGAAAAATGTTTAAATACTTTAGAACACTTGCATACCTTTGGCTTTAATGGCTGCAGACATTGAAAAAGCACTGTGACTAAACCCTTTCAAGATACCAATGAAGTAACAGGCTTTCATAACATTATGAAGGAAATTACAGGACTGATGAGCATCTTCTACACATGGGAAGATTTCAGCAAAATTACTTGTATGTGTGTTTTCTCATAAAGTGATAAAGAAATCAAAATATAAAAATATCTGCCTTTTTGTTTTCAGTGTTAGCTGACAGCACTGCAATGGATCCACTGTACCTTGCAGCACAGGGGATGGTTCTTCCTGAGCCAAAACAGGCTGGATAAAATGCAGATGGTTACAGGACAGAAACTGAAAGTTCTATAGAACAGGCAGACTAATAAGGAGTTAGTCAAATTAATTTTTCACCTTAAGTCCATGAAGTCACACCATTAGGATGAACCAAATCTTGTCTGCTCTACCATAAAAAAAAAAACTACTTTTTTTGAGGTATTACAGTTTTCAAATGATGTAGCAAAGCCAGGTAGATCCTAAATTAGACAGTATACATCAACCAAATCCAGCAATCAAACATTTAAAATGGAAAAGATTTCTCAGAGCTTAAATAAGAAGTAATGGATTTCCCCTAAGAAGAACTTGAAATCAGAAACTACACTCACCAGGACTTGTCTTAAGACACAAACAGAAGGAAAATAAGAAAGAGAGAAAATCTAAAACAAAACCAAGTATCAATACAAGAGTGCAAAGGAAAAGCATATCAAATATCATTTACTCTACAAGCTTTCATTTACAAAGCATACTTCTTGAAAATAATTTCCAGTTCTGATATTATTTTGTTCAATTTTTCAAAAATACCTCTCAAAACAACACTTTTCCTACCTCAATTTTTGAGTGAAAAGCACTTTTCAAAATACTGTAAGGTTTAACATGTTGGCATCCTCCTGATCAATGCTATGAAAGCATTGTTAGAACACTCTCTATCCCTAACATTTAAAGCCCTGACCTTGACATATACTAGCTATGCACCAATAAATACTCCATACAAAGGAAAAATCCTCCTTGGAAACTAAGTTAAAAGTGGACTGAGAAAACTATATTCACCCTTTCAGTATAGTCCTCTGCAGAAGTCTATGAAGATCAGCTTTGGAATCAATACAAACCCATGGCAGGGGGAACAGTGTTTCAGAAACTTCTAAATCTTTTGGTGAGTCAGTATTATTAAAATAGTTGGGCAGAAAAGTTGCAAATTAACTGGTGTGACAGATTCAGTTCCTAGCAGTGGTAACAACTGAGTTTAAAGATAGTGCATGCTGTACTATTTGTCTACCTGACTACATATGGAATACAGTTGAGGAAAACTCTGAGAGTTCAGGTTTCTGATTGCAGGGCATTAATCAAGTTCAAACATGTACTGCTAGCAACTGAAAAAATATTTGGATTGCAGATTCCAAGTATTTTCCACTCACCTGTATCTCAGGAAAGAACAGCACTCCTAAGTTAGGTCAACTTCAATATCTATAATATGATTTAGATAAACTTAGATCTTATTTCCCTAATCTTCTAAGATTGTTTCACTCTAGATGAAGGTGACCTCTGTCCCTTTCCTTAGCTGTAGATAGTGATCTAACTGCTGAACTGGAAGTACCAGAGGTTTTTAACTTACAGCAATTGGACACAGGCTATTTCCATAAGAGGGGCTGTCTGTTTATCTGTCTAAGAGGAAATGGCAGAAAATAGGACATGCTGAAAATTTTTTTCAAGGTATGTAATAGCAGTAGAAGCAATAATAATAACAGAAGATGACATGCATCAGTGAATGAACATAAGATATGGAAATATTTGACACCTGAAAAAAGTTCCGTGACTCAGTATGGAAGGAATGGCTGGAGGGAGTAATTAAGATAGATACACCAAAATCGACTTCCAGGGAAACTGTGTAATAATTCAAACTACCTGCTTCTGTTTTGAAAACCTTTGAGACACTGAGCTATTCTAAGAGTGCATTGTAACATTTGCATTGTTTTGGCATACCAGTAGATCTCAAAACACCCTTCAAAAGGAAATGTCAACAATCTGAGCAATGCTTTTTTTTTCCTTTTAAGGCAATGAGCACACAACTTGCAACAGTCTGACCTCACTGTAAACTTCCAAAGTAACTTAAAGTGTCAGTCTCTACTGGCCATCACACTAAGTTGACCAAATACCAGTCCACCTCTTGCAGAGTAGAATTTGTTTTGTCATGTATCTCAATTCTAAAGATTAGTGCATTACATGTCCACAGAATTCCTGCACACAGTAGTATCCAAGTGACTGCCTAGCTTGTAGTTAGCCTAAGATCTGTTTAGCTTACAAGATCTGTCCAAACAAAGCCCAAGAATATCATGGCTGCAAAATAACCAAATGTTAGTATCTCAAGGAAAAAGAATAATTTTCCAAATTAATTTCAAAATCTTAAAATATTTCATTTAAATTTGACATACATTTTCTCCAAACTAATATTTCTATTTTTTACATTCAATTATATTCCTTTCCTGACAAGTCCACATTGGTTAAATTTATAATTAGAGAATAAAAGTGTGCAGTAAATTATTTTTTATGTGGCTATTATTTGATGGTCTTCATACTAACATCCACCTTGTTAATGAACAGAGGATAATCTCAGTAATTTGTGTCTCCTACTGATATTGCTAGCACCATTTGGAATTACAATAATTCCATGTATCTCTCAGCGAAGAAGAAAATTAATATTCAGCAATTATTTTACATCTCATGGAATGAGTAAGAGTAAAGTATGTCATACTGCAATGCCCATAAACTCCACGCCTCTCTTAAACACAGTCCAAGGGATAATACAATTACTTACAAAGTCAGCTTTGCTGTGAACTGACGTAGCCTTTGACTTAAAAAACAAACAAAACCCTATACATGTATGCTTTTTATAAACATGAATATGCAGAGACTGCCCAGCTCTAAGAGATGCAACACATGTATTGATAAACTGGAATGGAAAAACCTACGATATTACTGCATAGTTAACTGTTCTAGCAGCTAGTAAAACCACAGCATTAAAGATGTTACACACACATTGACGACAAACAGATTGACGTTAAGGCTGCAGTACAGCTTGCTTTTTCACATACTCTGATTTTTCAGATTTTCATCTGATAAATTTAATTTTCATTAACACATTTTCTCTATGAATTATAAAAAAAAGCTTTTTCATGGGTTTTATCTTGCATAGTTGTATTCATACAGTTAAAGGGTAGAGAAGGAATGAATGTGTAAAGAGCTAACGACAAGTATAACTAATAGCTTCTCTGGTGCCATAAGTAACAGGACAGAATCTGAATTACAGTATTTAAGCAAGAAAAGCTATTGGACTTCTTAAAGAAAATATAAGCAAACAAACATTTCAAGGAAACACTGGACTGAGAAGACAGAATTATACCAGGGTAGGGGCTGGGGGTTATTTTTTTAATGACAAATTACCTTGCTCCTCTACACACTGACAGAACTTGAGAAATCCATTGTAATTGGCAAAAAGCTGTCATTTCAAACCCAAAAGAATGCTAAATGCCATTGTTTCACACTAGAGGTCACCCCCGGTAAGAAAATATAATTGTAGCATCTTTTATTTTCCGCCTGTAGCTGGTACAATACTGAAAGGCTGTTCCTTATAGTAAAGAGGTAGGATTTTTTTTTTTATTTTATTTTATTTTTTTTAGGGGGGGTAGCTGGTATGCTAAACATCATTTCAGTCAAGCAAAAGGAAACTTCATTAAACAGGATTCACTTTTCAGTATAGTACAGAACCTGTTAATTACTCACCATATTGAGACAGCTTTTGTTAAAGAAACCATATGCTTGATTGTAGGGATTGCCTGTACATAAACAATATAATAACATTTCAGCTGAAAAAACGTTATATCTATCATGACCTTTTCGATTTTTTCTTAGTTTGTTGATAAAGGTCGGCATTGATGGCTGGGCATAGCAGCATACATGTACACAAAATATCTGACATTTATTTGCATTTGATCAAAAGAGGCAGAATCTGTATAATACTTAAAGTGAGTACACCTGAACTACTCTTCATAATTTCTTTTGAATTTCCACAAAATGCATGTCTATGTCACTGAAAGTGTTAAGATTAATGATTTAAGGGAATTTGCAAAAGAAAGAACTGTATATTAGGTTGATGATAAGATCAAGATACAGCCACAGTGACTATTTGCATGTGCATTACTGTATACATGATCTTCAATTTCTCACTAGAATTTCAAATATTATTGTTTGAAAACAGATACAAAGGTTAGAAATGTTGTATTTATTTATTTATTTGTGTCCATACAAACAGAAGATTGTACTGAATGTAATTAAGAAACATTTTTAGCTTTTCCATTGCTCTAGAAAAATGCCAGATATTCATCGATAAAAACATAAATCACTATCTTTTAGTTACCAGAGCTTAAAACATTTACCTCTTATCAGTGTTTACTTCATTCCTCCAATTGTTTTTCAGCAAGGCAATCTTATTCACAGGAGAGATACAGCTAAGGTTTATGCCAAAAATCTGACTGCAGTAAATGAAAAGGAACTGACAGGATCAGGCCACTTCACTGGGTTTTGGTTACTGTGTTCTGAATAGCTTAAAATGATATATGTGCCAAACCACCTTGGATAGTCAGTGAACCATAATAGCTACCATTTCCCTGAATACTCCAGAAAATTACCCATCTGGCTTGCCTGCATTTTCCTGCTTCATTTGGATAGGATGCTTATTGTCCAAAATGGATGATGTATGTCATCTTTGAAATGCTGTGTGATAAAACATTGCATCACATAGCCATGCAGTTCCTTTCTACAAATAGACACCTACAGCAGGCCTTGGGGAACAGAAAGACAAAGCAAACAACTCATCAGAAAACAATGTGTAACGTACAGCCACTATAGTAATGTACGTACAGTATAACCTTACATTTCTTAGCCCAAGTGTTCTTGTAATGACTGTAGACTCTTGGATGCCTTTAAGATACAGAAATTTCTATCATTTAGGCTTTTTTAATGTGCAATAAAATAATAAATTTTATTTTGCTCTTCAGAAAAGGCAAGACTATGACAAAGTGATGTCAGTTCTCTTCAACAGATTTTTCATTTCATTCCAGAAGAAATCATTATATAAATGTAATATGATAAAGAACAATTTTGTTTTATCTTGTGGGAGTTTGGGGAAAAAAAGTATTTAGAAAGGAATTTTTTTAGGTAAAAATCAGAAAAACTCAAACCTAAATTACGAAGTATATAAGCCTGAGGGAGTTTATGAAAACAAAAGCACATAAAGTTCCAGATTGTAGAGAAGAAAGAGACAAGTAGATTAAACAAAGAATGTGCTAAAAATTGTATCCATTAATTATGTAACTTTATGTATTTCAAAATATAGCTTAGATGCTCATCATGTCAGCTATAGAGGTCCTTTGGACTATGTACGTCATTGAACTCATGGTTTTTACTCAATGGAGAGTTTATTGAGAGGGGTTTTTTGTGTGCTTTCCTTTTAAGAGTTGATAGGCTTTTTTAAAGCTTATTTAAGACTGACATGGAGTCTAGTTTTAACTGGGTTTTTTGACTAAAAGATTAATTTTCATTTACACAAAATATACTTACAACCTATAACTAAATTACAGTCAAAAGAACAGTGATCTACTTTTTACATGTGCCTGTGAGGGCAAAAAGGAGAATGAAGATGGCTATCCATAATTAGTCTGCAGGTAGTAGAATTAAATTTAATTTTTTATTAAAAGAATTTGAAAAGGCTTGCAAGAGTTGGAAGGGGGGTAGGGAACCAACAAAAAAACAACCAAACAAACAAAAAAACCCAAACAAACAAGAAATACTTCCCTTGGGAAAAGTTGCTTTCAGAACTTATATAATTCCATCCTTGTGTTTATCCAAATGTGAGTTTAACTTCACGCAATATCATTTTCCAGCATCCACTAACATGCTATTAAATCTTTGAATCATGCAACCATGTTTATAACTAGTTAACAAGAGTTATTATTGTTATACAGACTGAAAAGTCAGAAGAATCTGACATAACAGGTTGGCAGTTCAGACATGTCAGGATACACAGGCACAAACTCAGCCACAAACAGTAAATATAAACAGATGTACCAGGAAAGTTGGTACTATCTCAATAACAAATTGAGTTCTGATTTGGAATGAAACCAATTCTATCCCCTCCAAAACTGCAGTGAAGGTTGATTTTTGCTACGCAAAAACCTCTCATAAGCCAACAGTTGTTAACTTCACCACAGATGTTTACTGCTAAAAATATATGCCTAAGCAACTTTGCATATAATGAATATACAATACAAATATTTGAGCCAGAATTGACTTTAAGGTATTACCCCCTTATATACTGTAATCATTAGAACAAGATACACATTTAGTATGAAATGTATAGCAAGCTGTTGTGCATGAGGATCAGTCTCTCATATGTTCTTCTGCAAGACACTCAGTCAGCTTACAGGGTTTCAGCAAGCAGAATTCCTTTAAAATAATCAACCTATACTTCTCAATGTCTCTCATTTTAAGGTCTAACCAGAAACAAAGCAGCCAGCAAAATAAAATTACATTCTTAGAAGTCTTATTTTTGTAATCAGATATCTTCTACACGTTTTCTCTGTTCTGACAAGAGGAAATAACTACATTTGATTTGAGACATTCTAGAAGCATATTATTTCATCTGAAACCCAAATGTTCTGATAGTTCTAATTGCCTGGAATGAAATCCAAAGGTGACAAACTCCAAAAGACTGACTCTTTGCCTCTCTTTCTCTGCAGGTTCATAGGCATCTGCATAATCCATTTCATTTTAATGATCCAACCACCAATTCAAGGTCTAGAAGTTATGGTGTTATAGGAAGCTGCACCCTTGCTAATGTACCCTGTTACACTCATGAGTCTGATAGGACTTCCCTGCTAGTGCAGACATCTTTCTTCTGGTACCAAGCTTCCTCACTGAGACCTAGTGAAAAGTTTCTACAAAGAGCTGAACTGTACGGTGCAGAAATCCTCTGGCAGCCAGTGGAAGTCCAAGTGTGGAGACACCTGAATACCGCACAACTCCAGGAAACAGCCAAACCTTGGGAATTCTGTCTGCGCACAGCCTGTTTTTTACTGACTAACTTCAAGAACCATATTTATACATACACAAATATGTGTGTGTATGTGTATATTTTTATATATACACACATATGTATAAGTATTTATAACTCCAGGTGTGCAACACATCAGCCCTGGGCTGACAAGGGCCTTCTCACATGTGCTGTTCCCTGTCTGGAAGAGGCTACAGATAGAACAGAAGACGAGACTAACATCAAATGACTTCTCTGGCAGAAATCTCGTTACAGCAAGAGAAGGGCACAGAGTGAATCAGTTCTTCCAGATGGTCTGTAGAAAGGCAATTTATGAGGAAGAGAAAAAGAAAAATAAGGTGGTAGAGAAGCTTGGGGAGAGAGGAAAAAATAAGCAGATTTCACCTTTCTGACATCAAGCAGCAGCTGAAGAATGGTGGCTGCTGTGGTGACAGGGAAGAGGAAAGCAGCAAACAGAGAAGAGCAGGATGTCTCTGGTACAGCTGAAAGCATTTAGGCCTTGAAAGGATAACAACCAAAATCCTGACAAATGCTCAGGAGTGCAACTGTGATAGGGAATGGCAGCTGTTATTGTGTTAGTCTATAGAATTCACTTAATGTGCAAGTTGGTAAAAACAAAGTAAGTCCAGGAGTTGAGTTTGGGGACAGATAGTCTAAACCTGAGGTGGAAGAATGAGGTAAGGTGAGAAAGGAGGGAGTTGGACTTGGTTGGAGTAAAGGGGGAAAAAACACAGAAAGTGACAGACAAGAATTGCAGCGAAAGTAAAATTATCCAATTCTAATGTTTGCACAATAAATTCACCTTACTCCAAAGCAGAACCAGGACAAACCTTTATGCCCTTGTGAAGCAAAGAGGATCTCAATTTTTCAGTTTCATCTGGAAGGCTGCAAAAAATAGCACTCAGTTCTGTACACCAGAAGAAATATTTGTCCAGTTAATCCACAAGACTAGACAGAAGAAGGCGCTCTTAACCTGGAATGGGTAGTCCTCAAGTTGTATGTCTCCTGCACTTCCCCTTTACTGAAGGATCTTACCCTCTAAAAATATGCTAACTAATTTTTCTAATATTTTGCTGCCCTAAGTAACTAACAGTTCTATTCCAATGTAAAATTAGGAAGCAACATATATGAAGAGGACCATTTGCAAATTGACAAGTTTTTACTATATATGTTGGCCTTTCTGAAAACTAATACCAATGCCTAAAGCTCCAGTCCAGTACTAAAAACATGATCAGTGAGATTTAAGATGTCTTACAAGACCATCTATTAACACACTGCAACTGCAAAAGCATAATTTCTATGCATGAAAACAGATTAGCTAAGCATGAGAAAGCCAATCAAAATTCAGCCCAGTTTTTGTCTGTAAGTGAAAACAATAATAGTAAAACAAAAAATGAAAAAAAGATGATTCTTCTCTAAAAAAAAAAAAAAATTCCTTACTTAAAAGGGGCTGAAAAAGGAGAACTAAGGGGCTACCTCCCAGATCTTGTGACATACAATGCATCATGCCAATGCATGGGTTTCTATACTTCTCAAGCCTAATTTTCATAGTACATTTGTTTTTCAAACTATGGTATAGATTATGACACTGTGATAGCATTTGATTCAGGATAGTCTAAAAAAACCCAACCCTCTCTACAACTGATTTTGTTTAGGAACATGAAAATGGCTATTTTTCTTTGCAGTAGAAATATGTGAAACTGAATCAAAGTACTAGTAACAAACCAACAGAACCCATAAACCATCAGAACCTATAATCACTTGACTTCTCGACTTTCTCGCTGTGTCATTAAACTTGCTGGTTGACAGGTATTTTTTAAAATAATGTTAAATTATCACACCGTGCTTGTGTGAACTAGACTACAATACAGGAAGTTTTCTGTTGCTCCAGTCCTAGTTGATGGCTCAAAACATGAACATTCATGAAAGGTGTTCTAGATGTTCAAAAGCAGGAAAATTTGTGTGCCATATCTCAGTCCTCTGGAAGAGTAATCACCTACAACCTTACAAGAGATGCCTTTATGGTTGTGTAGAAGGAGGAAAGCACAACAGTAGTCAGACACCCAAGTATTTGCTCGTGTAAGTTAAAGCTCTACAGAAGGTGCTCAACGGATTATTGCTGTGTTCTTGGATGGCAGTGGTCTGATTTACAGCCAGAACTCACATACCTTTGCATCATTTTAACTTGGGGAATGGCAAACTGTGGCACGGAGCTGGATTCGGTAATTAGGAACAGGAATCTCAAGCTAGTTTTGCCACATGGGGTATGTATGTTTGACTATTCCTTAAACAGCATTTAAAAGTGCACCTGAGACAGAATGCTTAACCTCCATGCAAATGTCCTGACCTTGATCATGTTGATTAGAATACTTTTATCCTTGGGCTTATATGTAATTTTATTGAAAATTATTTGGAAACGTATTTAATTCAGACTTACAATTAAATAATCATTGTTTTCTTTATTCTTTGTACTTGTGCCCACAACTATTTTTCATCAGAACTCTCTTTGTCTAATGGCCTGCCCTGACTAAGAAACCATAACATTGTAGAAATATGGCAATAGAAAAAAGGTGTTTGGTAGAAATTCAGAAACAAGGATAAATCCAAGGTCTGATTATATGCAGTTTAAACTCTGGTATCCCTTTTACCTTTTGTTCTTCCCTTTGTCTTTGTTCTCTCCACAGCTCCAGCTATTTTTATCACTATGCTCACTGCCAAAAAGGTCTCTCCATTTAGAAACCAACATGCATCTATCTGACCCTGTTCCAGAGTCCTTCTTTTGACAAGGAACAAGAGCAAGCTGTTGGCTCAATGTCAATGGCAGGCTTTAAAGGCATCAGCAATAGGAAGCAACAAAGAGATTTGAGCCCTCTTTGGCTAAAAACTATCACCTCTTTAACATTCATGTTTGCTATGCCAGTTCAGCAACCTGAAGTCCAAACCAGCCTCAGACTCAAGCCTTGCCCTTGATTAGATGTAGTAAATTTTACTACAAAGCCAGGTGGCAGAACATTTTAGGATATCTGAAGTGAGTGATTAACAGAACATAAACTCTGGTTTATAGGTTAAAAAAAAAATAAAATTAAGCTCTGGGCTTCTATTCAGTTGCTGCATTTGTTTGAACCAATCCCTTCCCCTACACATAAGATAAGGGGAAACAAGAAGTAAGAATTCCCCAAGAATATGGTCCAATTATATTGTCATACACTTTTTAACTCACAACAAGCAATATCCACATGTAAGTTTACAGATCTAGCTAATGACAGGAATATGTCTGATCCTTACATTAGTATTTAAAAAACAAAACTTTATATTAAAATTATTTTGCTATTTATGTATGTGAGTAAATTTACAAATATCTTCTGATTTCTCTCCTACTATTCTTCTGTAAAGATAATTATGATTGTTTTTGTTTTCATGTGGAAAAAAAATCTTCTTGAGACTCACTGAAAGGCAATAAATGTACGTTCTTCATGCACTGAAAAGCCACTTTTGCAAATGAGATAAGCTCATTTCAGAGTCTTTGAAAATTTGACCTAAAACACTTAGAAAATACAATGTGCTATCCAGTTGCACCATATGTCTTCAAGGCAGCCTTCATTACTGTCACCTTGCCATAGCATGGATTTAGGATAGGAAGGACATATGCCTTTGCATTCTCTCTGCAAAGCTCAACAGATTTAACAGTCTGTTTGTTTAGATAGACAGGAGCAGAGGCTAAAAGAATATATATAATGTCTGTAATTCACCCCAATTCTTTTCAACTCCTTGACACTAGGTAAAGGGTTGAGTGTTTCAGGCAAAACTAGCCGGACAATTATGTCTGTAAGAACAAACCAAGTTCATGTAAAAGCCACCTACTTACATAATTAGTCTTGGTAACTTCCCAGATTGTCAAAAATCATAAATTAGTAGGCTAGAAATCTTAAAGCTGACTTAAATATCATGAACTTTAAAGGAGGCGTGAGGAGAAAAGAAAACAATGACACATCTTTTTATTTACCATCTTTGTTTTGAGTCTTTAGCAGAGACCAAGGTCAAATTTCAAATTTTTCTTTGTAACTAGGAGTAAAGAAACTTTTCTTCTTGTTTCCTCATGCCCTCAGTTAAAGATATACTTTCTATTTAATACCTTTTCTCAGAAACCAGAGCCTGAGGTAAACATTGGACTATCACCATTTTGTGACAAAACAGCAAGGACTGGCAATGCTCCAAAATCGTCACTAGAAAGAAGAAAGTGTTCCCTTCCCTCATGAATAGAAAGCTTACAGTTTTATTGAAAACAAACCAGACATAGGACTTTTATTTCTTCAGGTGTGCAGTTAAGCAAGTTCTGCTGCTCAGCTTCCTTGTGATTTGCAGGGAGAAACAATTACTCGTGTGTTCACAAGGCCATGATGAAAGGTCCTTGCTTTAAACAGAGTAATTCAAATTCTAGAAGTGGCATGGCCACACAGTGTGGCCATCCAGTCATGGCTTACCAAGTCTAGACTTCAAAGCCCAAAGTTCATTAATCTTTAGATCAGACCTCCTTTAGATAGCAAGTCCACAGTGGAGAACACAACTGATCTTTGGCTCAAACCCTAACCTGTTTTCAAAAAATGAAAAATCCTTGGTTTACAAGTTATCCCAGAAGCGTATAACTTAAAATCTTCATCAGTTAGAAGTAAAACTTTAGAACATTGTAAAATCAAATAAGTTCTCTCAACTACCTTTGCCATTACCACTGGTAGACTTATGGCACAAACTAGAAGAAGGCATATTTTATTAGAGGTAAGAGTTAAATAGAGATACCCCAGGTTTGGCTAACATTCTCACATTATTCGATTTGGCCAAAGTCCAGCTCATATCCATTTTTTTTATTTCAATAACAAGCTAATTCATCTTTGATTTTTGTCCTGAAGCCATCTCAGCTGATTTTCTTAACAGTGTACCAATGACTTCATTTTTTTCTCTGCAATGAAAACAAGTTCAAGCAGCCAACTCTCCTTCCTTTTGTGAAAACTCAACATCTCTAATGGCTTTTCCAAGCAAAGCCTGAATCTTTCTTTGGTGACTTAAAGTGCACAGTGGTAATGAGTCCTTGTGTGCCACAACAGTTTGTATTTATGCTGGCTGCTTTCCCTCATGCTTCCCTCAATCTGGAGAAAGATTTATAAGATTCAGATTCCCAGGTGTTCCTACTGCTCACATTATTGTAGTGAATAGTGAACACTTTGTAATAACAAAACAGACAGATTAGAAAAAAGAGGACACAGCTGGCAGTAATATTTACATCATTCTGGGCAGCAGGATGAACAAAATTTTAAGGGCGTTTTATATTTCTTCTCCCACTGTCTACCATTTAAAATTCAATTGCACTTAGATAGGATTTCCATGGGAATTAAGTGTCCGACTCCAGTTGAATATCAATAGAATTTTGAGCCTCTAATTCCCACATTCTACTTTGAAGATCCTTGCCATAATTCATTTAGAGAGCATATCTGTCCACCTACAACACACTTCCAGTTAACCATATGCTAATCATGTATTTGTTATGCACATTCAAGTTCACTTCATCAAATGAGGACAAAAAGTAAATAATTATAAAGGCTGTAGGAGCAGGGAAGAAAAACACTTGATGAAATTTATCCCAAACACAACACAGTTTTCCATTCAGAATACAAGAAAGTGTATATTTCTATCTGTGAAACAAGCATTTGACATTAATAAAAAGAAGCAAAAATAGTGACACAAAAACTTCAGTTCTGGTTTATGCAGATGTGATGTACTTCTGAAACACCCATTTCCACCACTACAGAGCTATAGCAAGTTGAAAACCTGCAAATTTCCTTCACTGCAGTTTGTTTAGAATGTAGTACCACCTCTGATTCCACTGATTTCTTTTAGGGTACACCACCCTTTCAACATCATCTCAGAAAAATGTCTCTTGAATCTCTTTTTTTTTTTTTTTTAACTGATTATTTATGTGTTATGCAGAAGATCTGTCCAATAATAGGAGAAATCATCTCTGTGTAAAAGGTCAGGAGTGGGCTATAGTTAAATTTAAGAAAAATCCTTGAAGCATTTAACTTCAGCCACAAACACACATAATAAGCCAAACTGTATTATAAGGAAAGGTTATATTTCTGACTTGGCTTTTCATGTTGGAAACCTGAAATCCAGTCATGGATGTCACAAAAATAATTTTACCAGCACTAAATTAAAAATACATTTCTTCAGTTCTGATTGCCCAGAAAGTACAAGACTGACAATACTGACAGAAAAAAGTATAAGGTTATTATTATTAATTATTCAATAATAATAATAACAAAACCAACAATAACAACTTAAAATTTAGTCTCCTTACTTTCTTGAATAACAAAATTTTATTTTGTTAATAAACAAAACAACAATCCCCCAAAACAACAATGGAAACCAAGTGTATAAAATACCAGATCCCTCTGTGTCTGCTCTCATCCCTCATCTACCTGTGGAAATATGCATCTTCTCCAGTGTTTCATGTACTGTAGCATTCAGCACATGTTGGGACATGTTTTAGAGGCAGTTCTGCTCAAGGACTGTGTTTCACTCTCTGACACAATTAATTGCATTATGAGTCAGAGTTCTAATGAAGATGAGTTGTTATGTCTCAATGCAACTGTCCTGGGAGAGAGAGACAGCCACAGAGACAGGGAATTTGGACAGCCCTGTGTTGATTATCAGGCACACAAGGTAAGGAGGTAAATAGTCAGAAACCACAGGATACTTTTGTGGGTCTGTTACAGTGATTTTGTTGTCTCACGTGGACCTTAGAAGTCCCTGAAGGTTGAATACTGAGGAACTTTTTAAGCGCTGGGGGGAAAGGGAAGCAGACAGACTAGATAAAAAGAAAATATCAGAGTACATTAAATGGAGTAAGTATATAAAATGCCTGCAGTTGCTTGCCTGCAATTCCAACTAATATATGCCACATTTAAAACTACTGCAGAGCATTCCCACAGTTTGTAATATGGATAGGGGAGCATCACAACACCTAGCACTACAAATTTTAATCAAACTTTGTTAAATTCAGCTGGAAATTTTCCAAGGACCAACATGAGAATGCCAGTACCTTCAGTTTTTGATTAAACTAGATATGCATCAAGAATGGATTCTCTCACTGTGTAAGGTACTTCCTTTTCTCTTTTGCCAAATTAGAGCCAAGATGCAGAAAGGGTCACAGAATTAAAACAAACACTAGGTATATGAGCAATTGAAGAGAAGAGAAGAGAAGAGAAGAGAAGAGAAGAGAAGAGAAGAGAAGAGAAGAGAAGAGAAGAGAAGAGAAGAGAAGAGAAGAGAAGAGAAGAGAAGAGAAGAGAAGAGAAGAGAAGAGAAGAGAAGAGAAGAGAAGAGGTCCTCAGAATATACATGCCTATAAAAATGCTGAAAGAGAGGCAGGGAAGTAGTACATAGTCTTCAGAAAGAGTAAACCACCTGTTAGGGAAGGACTAAGGTCCCATAAATGTTATTTTCTGCAGTGTCTCTTTATGTTTCTATTTTAAGGGTTCACAGACATTTTAGCACAGAAGCTTCTTACAACCACACTGCATTTAAAAAAATGTAAAAGTGAATGTACTCTCCTTTTCATGAGGAGGAGACACCTCAAAGTATAGCAATGCGGACATTTTACACTTCACCAAACTGTTTGGATAGCTCTGATTTGTGACTTCATAAATACGTACTCAATGTCTACCTATTCTATGGCTTTATAAAACAACTATCCTAGTGGTGTATGAGCAAAGTTTTGCATTTCAAATGAAATTGCTGTCCCATGAGAGCCAGATTAAACACTCAGTTAAGCACTGATTTAAATGTAAAATTAGATTGGATTACCATCATGGCATTCAACTTGATCTGAACTCAGAATGTTTCTGGGCTCATTTATCCTTGCAGAAAATCACAGTGTTTTGCACTGAGATTAACACTCTGACATGGCAAACAAGCATGCCATGTAATGTCTGAGGAAATAAACTTTAAAGTGAAAGAAACTGAAAGGCACAATTACCCAAGGCAAACTGGTTTGTTCATTTAGTGATTACAGTGCCTTTTAAAAGCTTACAGTCTACCATGGTGTAGAACAATTTAAACCTCCATTGCTTTCCTCTGTGAAACTGAGGCACTTGACTTTTTTCTCCTTTTGTCAGGCTTTTCTTTTCATACGACTGGTAGTTCAAACACGAGGTATATCCACTGAGCTACTCAGCACATAGGAGAGAAAACTCACATCATTATACATTTACCTTTGCATTAGGTTGCAATGCACAAATAAGCAAATAGTTTAACAATTTCAAAAGGGTATAATTTCTTTCAGGTTCAAGTATCAGTTTGCTTGTTTTGCTGCTGCTAATCACCTCTTAAATAAACAATTGCTTTATCTATGTACTGTGCCTCATTTCACTTTCAAATTATGTGTGTGTTTTGCTCCTAACAGCTTATTATGATCTATAATTAACAATTTTGCTGAAAGCAGAGCCTGGCATTGAAAAGAGCCCACATTCTATCTGGGAAACACTCAAAACATGAGGCCTCTGTTTCAATAACAAAACTGACAACTTGAAGTTGTGCATGTGGTCTGGTACTACTGTCTTTTTTCACTCAAATTCAACACATTCATGTATATTCAATGTATTGAATGCAATATTTTTGAATCAAGAATAGATTTACACAGTAACACTGAAGACTTCTACAAGCATGTAGTGATTCCTCGGCACATCTTAGCAGAATCTACACAAACATCAAAAGTGAAAAATGACTAAATGACCACGGACTGAAGACAGAAATGGACATAACAGGACTTAAAACTGAACAAAAAGGACCCACAGATTCTTAGCAGACTTCAGCAGATTGAAAGGTCGTTCTACGCTGCATTGCCCTAGGGCTGGGTCTCATGCATGAGGGTAAGGCAACCCTGGGCACCCGATGGGTTGGATGGTTTTGTAGATTACAGAAGTTCTGTGGCAAATTCTTAAAATTTTTCTGAATAGGAACAGAATTTCTGGGTTTGATCTGTATTCACCCTTACACAGTTTTAAAGTCTGAAAGAGGGTGGGGTGAAGAGGCAAGGCAGGGAGAAATTTATTTCTAAGTATACTATTAAGTCTGATCATTTGCAAGCCCTGAGAGTGAATAATACCCTTCACAGCAGTGCCATACAAAAGATTATGATCAGTATGGGCTGGGCTGGGTGCTTTTAGCTTCTAGTAGATTAAGAACAGAGCAGAAAGAGTACAGATGTAGCAGCAGAGCTGAAATTATAATATACTTTTCAAGTTACACAATTAATTATTCCCCTCATCATCTGCATTACAAGGAACTGGTTGTGAAAAATCGTTTCTCAACTTGGACAAATAAGAAAGATACAGCTCATATCCCAAATAACCTGGGGCATCCCAGGAGAAAGCATTCATTCATTAAATATTGGAACTTCACTTTTTAATATATATTTGATTAAAGAAAGAAACAAATAAACAAGAAAAAACATTCAACAATAAAAAAGGGTGCTTGGAAGAACTTGCAAACTTGCAAAACAAACCATAAATCCTAGAGGAAAAACTCCAAGTTCTTCTGCATAAATCCCTTCCATCTTTTTTCTTCTCTTTTTTTTGTTCTTTACGTGCACACACACCATGCTTATATTGTACATTCTCCAGGGCAAAAATATTGTTACTTAAATTACATTCATATGATTCCTTGATAAAAAAAAAATCAATTTGCCAGATCAATTTTTCTTAAACAAGTTCATCATACTCTGGAGCAATGAACCAATCAATAGGGAATGTTTTTTAGATGCTTTGCAGCCATCCCACTTTAGTAATTGCTAGAACTTCATATCGACAGGTGATAGGATGCTTTGAAGGATGAATTGATCTGTTAGCCTGTAGTGCTACGAGGCAACACCGCAACAATAAAGATATATCCCCAGAGGGCCACGGTTTGGAAATCAAACAGGAGGTAAGCTGTTACATTATGCATTTGACCCTGGAGGTAATTCAAGGGTGCAAGTTTTCTGGTTGCATTCAAAGCCACAAAAAGGAAAGAGGAAAGGAACCGCTACTACATAATTTTGAAATTATTTTTTAATTGAAGACAAGGATGTTGCATGGCACCATCTAACTGTATATTTGGATGCTTAGGTCCAAATAAAAATAAACTTGAAACAAATTCAGAAGGTTGCTAAACAATGTTCTGCATCAGTAGGATTCTTGGTTTTGGTCACAACTTCCTGACTGAAGCAGGAGTGGTGTAAGAAATTACACATAAGGTGGCCAAAGTAAGTAAAAGGATTTCTATCTAACAGTATAGGCAGGAAAAATTATTTGCCTTGTAATGATTCTTGAACACCTGCACTCCATATTTCCACAACCTACCAACTCAGCAGGATATCGTAATATATAAAACCAGCTACTGAAATCAAGGCTTGATTCATTATGAAGAGGACTCTTAGCTGTGTGCTCATGTCATGCTGTTGGATGCCTTTTGCAGAAACCATCTACATTGCCAAAAGAAAAATTTAAGACCTGCATTCATGTCTGCTAATGGCCAAAGATTTGGACTTTATCTGAGCTCAGTTAAACCACTGAGTTGGCTACAAGAGTGGAAAAGCATTTGCTCTGCATTTCTGAAAGTCTGACATTTAGGAAGAAGCAATTAGACAAGGCTATCTAGCAACAGGGGCAGTCCAAGGAAGTTAACAAAAGCATTGACATCCACAGGCACAGGACCAAGTGCTGCTCTCCAGTACTCAAGTACATACTCCAGTAAGTCAGCTGGAGTTTTCACACCTTGAGGACAGCTGCAAGCCCAGTGCATGCTTCACAGCCCAAAGCACTAGTGCTGTCACACACATAGGCTTCAGATGCTGCCAGTGAGCACTACCTGCCTCATCTAAACATAACCAGGTAGCAAGAATGCCTTCTTTCCCATTTCAGTTCACTGGTTCAAACCCTGCTCAGCTCTATGTACCCGTAATGAGTTGGTACAGCCTGTGGAATATGTGGACAGTCAGTTATGGCACCAGCAATTTTTTCTGAAGCAAACTCGGACCTCCATCTTCTAGAGGAGGTAAAAATGAAAGGCCCTATACTATGGAAAACCCTCAGTGATATCAGTATGTAAGTTGAGAACAGTATTAGCTAGGTGACATCTGTCAGGCAAAGCAGTTACTAAATACTCATCTAAATAAAAACCTTTACTCATCTTGCATAATATTTCCTTTGACATAATCCAAGCAGCATCTCAGTCTGACACAGCCAGGATAAGGAATGTGTTTCAAGCAACTTTATCTTCATTTTAGATACTCTGAAAACTATGTATTTCAAAGCACCTGTGAATGCTGCTTGTATCATGTCCTACCCCACCATTTAGACTATGGACCTCAGTGTACTACTGAAATCTGCAGATGAGCCAGTTTTAAAGTAACATTTTTGCTATCATAAAGTAAATTAAACAAAAAACACTACCAAAATCTCCATTCTCAAAGTTTGTTTGACCTTATGTGATAAAATAATAAGAATAATGAAGTCTCTTTTTATCACATATTGCATGAAAAATACGTAATTAGTTATAGGTCAGTTTTTAAATTTTATTTTTATATATACTTCTTTAAATTTACCAGATCACTTCACATTCCCATGTCTGTGCTTAGCTGGAAAGGTCCATAAAAGAAGAATCTTAATATTATCAGTAATTTGTTTTTCAAATACTGTTTTCAAAGTTGTAGGAGCTAATTTAGTACAGCTGGGTCTATGACAGTCAAGCCCAACTGCAAACAATAAATTACCACATGCTAAAGAAGTTAATGATATCGACAGAAGCTATCTGTATCCAGCTCTGAAGGAGTTAAAACTGAATCTTCTGTAGATTTCCAATGAAAATGCTCAATGTTTCACAGCACTATGTTTGAACATTCATGCTACTATAGAATAGGTATGATTGAAAGGAAGTTAGAAATTGGCTATTAATATTACACCTCATTGTTAGAAGTGAAAAGAAAAAATTAGCATTTTTGGTTTTGAAATGAACAAATGTGCAGTTGGCACATCAGTGTGGATTCTAATGCAAGGAAGAAGTAACAACAGCATGTGCAGGGGCCGGAGGACTTAGTTTATGTTTCTATTTAATCTGTCTCACCATCTAACTTCAGTAGGGTCATTTTCCATTGCTGCTTACCAATTCAGATACCTATTGCAAAAGAGTTTTTCCACACCATGTGAGGGACATCTTTAATGTATTTGCTTTTACTGAAAGAAAGTGAGTTCAGCAAGCCAGATCATTTTTAGGTCACACTGTTTTTCTCTTAGTTTGTCATTTTTTAAGTTCTCAACCTCAATGACTGGGAAAATGCTATTCCTGGTTCTATTTATTTTAATAGCATGGGTGTCTTGCACCCGCTTGTATCCTGCTACTTGAGTTGAACACGTTCTAACAGAAGAAAATTATTTCAGTATTTATTACCATAAATTGCACTCTTAGCCAAGTGAAAAGTAAGAAAGAAGCGGAGCATATCTCAGTTGTGCTCCAAGTGACACAAGCATGAAATAATTTATAAAGTCTGCCTGACTCTTTTTGTAGCTGAACACAAACTTAAGTATATATCTGATGATCTAAGCTCATAACATAGGTGAGGTATGCCAGTTCTGAACCATATCCCAAGAACAAGAACTTCTTGTTAAGAAATGTCAAATAGAAACTGTGACATTTGTTATAAGGTATGCTGATAAGCTTTT